>NW_022995745.1:823427-930146 GCF_900245975.1 Drosophila guanche
CGAGCGCCCGCGACAAGAACAAGACCGCTCCCCCCCCCCCCCCCCCCCGCGCCATTGAAAAACTGCATCCAGCTATCCGGGATGCTTGCATTCCAGCGAAGGTTGCATTTAATTTCCGTTTTGGTCCAACGGGGTATCGACGACGGGTGTTCAGCTGGCACATGTTAGCAGCCAGCACAAGTAGCCACAGTTGACAGTTAGCCAGCTCTCCCAAAGCTCTCTCCCAACAGCTGCTGTCGTCAGTTTGGCTCTGCAACAGACTGAGTGGCCGAGTCACAGTCACAGTTGCAGCCCCTGCCCCTGCCCCAGGGAGGATCCTTTATAAAACGTTCAACTGGGAGCGTTAACTCTTCTTATTCTTGTCCTTGACTGCTGGCAGCAGCTTGGGAGTCGGTTCTCTGCCTGACCCTGTCCACAGCTGACTCCTCGCGGACATTGGATTTTCGCTTTTCGCCTTTTCGTGCACTCACTGGCTGGGAGTTCTGGTCTCTGGGGTCTGGTCTCTGGTCTCTGGTCTTTGTTCTGTTGCTGCCCACACCCCTCCCCGCTCCCCGCTCCCCGCACCTGAATGTTATGGAATCACACGCTTCGCTGCGCTTGCGGCGACAGGAGCTAACTCTGCTGGACAGGTGAGTGGTTACAGGGGGGTTCATGGGTAACCAAGTCCACCCTCGGTTTACCTTGACTCGGACATGTACAGCTGCCGGGAAAATAAACTTATAACTCGACTTGTTTGACTAACGAATTTAAGCGACATTTTCCCCCGTTGCTTCTTCTCGCTCTCTCTCTTTCGCTCGCTTATTCTGCTTTCATTTCTGTCTCCCACACTGCTGCTGCTGCTGCTGCTGCTGGCTCCACCCTCTGCACTGCTTCCTTCCTTCCATTTCCATTCCTGGATTTTGCCATCGTTTAACTCTGCTTTGTGATTTAATTTGCAATTTGATTGTAATAGATATCAAAGTGGTCTTAGTGGCACAATTTTTCCACTCTCTCTCTCTCTCTCTCTCTCTCTACGCTCTCTCTCTTGCTGTGCCTCTCCATTCCATCGTCTCTATTGAGGTTCACTCTCTCTCCCTCTCTCGCTGCTCCGCTGCACTGCACCGTTTCCATTGAGGTTCCGCGCGCACAGTGGGTGCAATGACAAATCTAGCAGTAACAATTTTAGCAAATTTTGAAGCAAAACTTAATTATTTTTAGAGTTAAAAGTGTTGAAACTGTTAAAACTGTTAAAGTGCTAGCTGTAATGTAAATTCTCCTTCTCTCTTGTGCCTGTGGGCAACGCTCGGAGCAGAGTACGGAGTACGGAGAGAGGTTGGACCTCCCACTCCGCTTGTCGCTTCACGTTTTATTTGTTATAAAATGACAAAACTTTTGTCATTAGGCCTGTTAAATAATAAATTATTCTGAATACTAGCCGACATGGAAAAAGCAAAGTGTTCTGCTCGTGCTGGCCGACCCGAGGCACAGAACTCACACATGCACATGCACGGGCACGGTCCATGCCATGGCCACGGGCGGCAGAAAAACTTTTCGGACTCGGCCAGTGTTCAGCATCCATCGTGCGCTCTCCATGGAAATGAGATTTATTGGATATGGTAATTATGCACAAAGTCGCTCCGTGTGTGTGCGCACACCGTAGGGACGTGCCAGTCTTTATTTAAGGACTGAACATATGTGGAACGCAGCTTCAATAACTTTAATATCCGAAAAGAGCCATGCCAGGGAGGAGACTGGCTGCATGGTAGATGATCATTTGGATCAGAGTACAGACACCACTAGAAATTTTATTATACATAAATATCTCTACCAAAGACTAATCTAGCTTGTTCTTTCTGTCTTTATTGGACTCTAAATCGTTGATAATCGCCGTTGACGTTGACGTTGACGTTGTCGTTGTCGTTGTCGTGCTCCTGTCATCGACAATCGTTACTTCTTCGCAGTCCGAATGCGGCAACTGACCACCTTCCATTCTTGGTTGGTGGGCCCTGCAGAAGGGGCAGCTGCAAGGAAGGATTAACGATTAGTGTGTGAAATGTCCTGAATGATTACAGATACCAACCTGGGCTCCTCGGCTGTCACTCTGCCGGCCCGGGCTGTCACTCTGCCGGCCCGGGCTGTCACAGGCCGTATCGGTGGTAGACTTATTTGCTGGTACAAACACTGCAAGCGATGAGCCACACAGAGGACGGGCATAAGCAGAAAGGCGGCTATGACCAAGCTGATCCAATAGCCATTCTGCAATTGGATCGATCGACTGAGTAGGCCAGCAAAAAGCAATCAAGGAACTACTTACAATGGGATCAACCATGCGATTGCACACCAAATCCAGACCGTTGTCGTATATGTAGCTGAGTGGCTCACAGCGACCCACAACGTAGTTGGCTTCGTGGACTACCATGCGGATGTACGTGTTGATCTGCTGATCAACCATTTCGGTTAGGTTCTGGGCCAGTGTGGCCAGGTATGCCGTCCCCTTGGTCTGTATAAACTTCTCAGTATCAATCACTGACTGTCTGAGTATTCTAATGGAATCGCCGAGGTTGTAGTTCTGGTATAGCAAAAGCTTATCAGCTTTGCGCAGTTCCTTGACCATTTTTGCAACATCTCGATGTACAGCTGCATGAAAGGCTCGCCTGAAGGACTGCAGACTCACGTACTCGTTCTCGAAGGCCACCTTGGCCATGTGGTAATGACGAGACGACAGTGAGCGCGAGAGGCGCAGCAGGTCCGCTTCGAGTTGTCGCAGATCCATGGGCGTGAGTTCGGGGCAAATGGATTCGGTGAACAGGCGACTGTCGTACAGCCCCACAATGTTCGTCTCCGGTTTGGTCAGAAACACATCCCTCTCGTACGTTGTTAGCAAATATGATCTGGATAGATCCAGCTTCGGATCAAAATTCCTCTCTTGCGGCGTCATCACGCGAACGCGCAGCAGATTGTCCACGTTGTAGATCCTCTGTTGGCGCAGAAATGGAAATATAAATTGCTCCCCCTCGCACGCCTCAATCACTGATGACAAAGTCATGCGTGCGGCTCCTTTGGCTTGCGATGAGAAATACTTTTTCAGATCGATGTGCCCATCCAGCTGTCGGAGCAGCGCACTCGCCTTTTGCTCCCTCAGCGGTGCGCAGGCGCCCTTGTATGCCACCGAACCGATGACAAAGTAGAAGAGGCCCACAATCAGCATGGCGGAGATCACGCAGAATATCAATATCATGGCTCTGCAAGTGAACACACTGAAGTGGAGGATGGAAGTGAGTTGTTAGCTTACAATATGAGAGCGTAGGAGCCCAGTTTCATGGTGAAGAAGGAATCGTTGACGCCCGTGACGCGCGGTGCCAAGCAGCCGAGCAATAGAGCAACAATCAGCACAATCAGTATCTGTGTGTGGGGGGGAGAGAGATAGATAGAGAGATGGGGCGAATACGCAACGAGCCTGCAATACAAACCGCAATCACGCACACGGAGATGTAGAGGACCACGTGGTAGCGCGTCTCATTGAACTTATCGTAGAGATCCTCGAATGCACGCGTCGCACGGAGAGTGCCCAAATGAATGTCGCTGATGACCACATCAATTATTTCTTGTACTTTTCGCGACTCGCCGGCAAAGAGAATGCCGCCCTTGCGTATGTCCTTGATTATCGGCGGTGTCACACGCTCCAGTTCGTTCCTGATCTTTTTGCTCACCGCACGGAGACGGTCCAGTATCTGATTTCCTCTGTACGTATCCGGAAGAAAGACCACCATCATCTCATATCTGATTTCCCTTAAGCTGGGTGCCTTTAAGGGGGGAGGGGGGTGTTAGCATAATATTCCAGCATTTAGGGCAAATTGTATTCACTTCGTCCAAGTGCAGGCATCTGGATGTGTCAATAAACTCAATGTCCGCATTGCGTAGAAATTTCAGGCATTCCTTGCTCCCACAGAGCACCGTTGCCGCAAAGTTTATTTTACGCTTCACGCCGCGCAGAGCTGTCAAAACAAAACAAAACAAAACGAAACAAAAGAGAAAGGAGAACAGCTCCGTTAGTGCTTAAATGCAAGTTAAATAATTGCATGCCGCCCCACCCACATGTTTCACAAAAGAGACGCGAAGCCCAAAACGTTTCTTGCTTACATGCTATAACGGATCTTCACCACGCAGAGAGAGAGCTTTACTCAGAGAGCTGCACAGCGTCAGAGTCAGCGAGAGAGAGAGAGAGAGTGTGTGTTCTTTGGCACCTTTGCTCTCTCTTGCTTAGCTTTAACTCAAGGGTCCGGCATGCAGGTGCATTTGTATGCACAAAGGCAACAGACACGAAGCTAAAAAAGTTTCTTGCTTCTCTGCCGCTGCGGCGGTTCGCGGTACACGTAGCTTTTACGCTGCTCGTGTGCCGACTGCGCTGCCCGAGAGATCTTTTTCTTTGGCACATAACATATGGACCGGCCACTGCTTACTTACCTTCTCTGAGAACGAAGGTATCCCGCAGCAAGTTATTTTGCACGGATTCAACGTCGCTCGTATCTACTACCGCCTTGAAAACATTGTTTAATATCCGTGCGAGCTCCGCTATGGCGTTGCCTTCAGCCACATCGTTCAGGTCTCTAAACAAATGATTGGGTGCATCTATGGTGGGTAAGGGACAAAACATTACGTTGGCGATGGAAAGGCACGGATTATGCTACCCTTGAGTGTGGCTACCAATTGGGTCTCCATCTCCTCGTAGTTGCTCACAAACAAATGATGAACGTGTTCGCTGACATCCTTCAGGAAGTTGCAAGTGTCCACGCTGCCCACTTCCAGGATCTGCTTGGTGGTGGTGAGCCCCCGCTCCAGCATGCCATTCGAGAGGAACGCCAGCACCATGCAGCAGCTGTGTAGCAGGCCAATAAGCGTGCGATTCGGGTAATACCCGACCCCGTGAGTGCCTTACCCGATCAGTGCAATCATCAAACCCAAACAGGTGCCCAAGACAACGCGTCGCCGCACATTAAGATGCGTCTCGCAGGCCGGACAACCCGCTCGAGTCTTGCAGCGAAAGCAGCAGAGGCAGAAATATAAGACGCTGATGACACACACACACACACACACACACACACAAGAGAGACAATAAGTGAGAGCACAGCAGCGCCAAAGATACTCACCCTATAAAGGGTATGGCGAGAATGAGGGCCACCTGGACCAGGACCCAGGCCCACATCAGCCAGTAGGCGTTAAGCCACTGGGCCCAATCTTCTTTTTCGACTTTCGGACCCAGCTTCATGTTATCCGTGCCCAAGAATTTGATGTAGCCTGCAATCAGCGAGCATTCGGACATTCGGCAGACACATGTTGCACAACATGTTGCACTCACCCCTGGGTATTGACGGATCCATGGGGAACATTTTGTCGAAGAAAGTGCGTGACATTTTGAACACAATGTCCACCCACATGCTGGGATTCTTCGCTCTCTTTGAGTAGTTCGTTGTGGGCACAAACTTCGAGAAGTGAACTTCCTCAAAGTGGCCCTTGCCCATTTTCTCGTGGGTGGTGCCGTGCCCTGCATATCCATTGCGCCAAATGTACGGCTCATCCGGTGGGCTCCATGACTCCACCTGCAGGACCAACACAAACAGAAACAGAGCGGCGCAGATCCTCTCTTTCATCATGGACGAAACACATTTAATTTTCAGACAAATTTGCAAGTCGCTTCAAGGAATCATAAGCAGCGAAATGTTGTCCACTCTCCGTGATATTTGAATCAACAAAGGCCAACTGTAAAATTGTTTGTGTGTTTTTGTTGTCAAATACTTACGTTTAGCTAATTGTTTACCAGTTGGCACAGAAACTACTGAGATGCGTAAAAATGTTTACAGCAGATATATATTTCTGGTAGCTGAATAGCAACCGAAAACTGTTTGTACTCAGTGTAAACATAAGGCGACGCAATCGTTTACCGTTACTCTTCTCTCTCAATGCCATGCAAAAGACACAGCAGAGAACCAAGTGGTAGGGAAGGAGATGCCGATAATGCACAGTTACTTATGTACATGCTCACACGCATGAAGCAACTATAAAGGAGGGCCCGTCGTCGGCAACGTTCCTCGGGTCATTAACCCCCCACCCTAGTGGGACGCAGGTATGAGCAGCTTGTACTCTTATTATTGTAAAGTTGCTCTCTCTCTCTCTCTCTCACTTTCTTCACTCGCACTTATTGACAGCAGTGTTACGTTTCCCTCTAAAAAGCCGACGGGCCCTCCTTTATAGTTGCTTCATGCTCACACGCAGGTAAGCTTAAAGCTCATCGTCGCAGAAATAAATAAAATTATCAAAGTGTACAACGGTCTTGCTTTCTAATACAACTAATTTCCAAGCTCCCAACTGCGTACAAAACAGCTACGAATTTTGCAAGAAAAGAGGCCAACTTCAGCTGCAAAGTTTCGGGAAAGTTTGTGCTCTAACGATAATGTCACAAACCGCATATTAAAGACCCAATTTACAGCTCACTAGTTGCTAACTAATTACCAAAATGACCGAAGAGAGAGAGAGAGAGAGAGAGAGAGAGTGTGTGAGGGCAACACAGACGCCAGCAAAAGGCATTAAGCCCGGCTAAGAAACAAAAAAAAACAAAGAAACAAACTTTTTGGCAAGTGCGAAAGTAAAAAACAAACAACCTGGGACTCGGGGTGAAGGCAAAAGGGGCGCCCGCAGCTGTGGGCTCGCTGTTGTCTTGGCCAAGACAAAGAAAGGAAACTTTTGCAGCACGAAAACCCATTCGTACACCCATCCTTTACATATCAAATCAGGTCCAAAATCAGGTCCCAGACGACAGGCGGCATCCATTGACTAGCTGCCGTATCCCCAATAAGCAGGCTACAGCCCGAGAGTTCCCTTCAAGACAAAGAAAATCCCTAGCCAAATACAGCCCCCAACTGCTAGCCCTCTGTTTTTGCTGCAAAACTGTTGCCGTCTGCCTTGGCCGTTTGATTGTTTGTCGATTTATATTCTCATTATGTTTTCGCGCTTGTTTTACCAGCGCGCGAATCAAACCAAGCCAAAGCGAGGAGAAGTGAAGCGAAGCGAAGCGAATCATGTCCTTTGAATAATGCCCGGCCATACATTGTGGTCAACGGGCAGATAGATAGATAGATAGCAGAGGATAGTCGGAGGGACACCATTTGGCCATCAAGTTTTTTGCTCGCTGCCCCAATTTGGTGTGTCCTGGCATGCTGCTTACCACCAAACTGCTTGTCAATCACCGATGTCGACCGGGACACTCATCAGTTAGTCAGCCTCTAATTAAAGAGTGTCGCGAAAGGAAGGAGAGAGTGCCAAATATTAAAGAAGTTTCCGCTTGAACACTCTGTTTGAAATCGTTGCAGCCTGCTCGGCTCGTATCTGCATCCCAGTTGACTTCCGCTTTCAAGCTGTTTGGGAGGAAGGCGAGAAATATCGCATTTCGGTGGGGGTTCGGTTCCCAAAAGCCCTGGACCTGCCAGCGAACTGAAACGTTTGCGGTTCTTGCTTCATAAACAATTTGTGTATATTTCATAAATATTTTGAAACAAATTTGTGCCTTTGCATGGCGGTTTCCATGTTTTATTTGTCAGAATAGCAGCCAGAGAGTGGACGGCAGCCAAAGGATCAACTTTTGTGCACCCTGCCCCCATGCTGTGGGTGTGGCAGAGAGTCGACTGCATATGTGTGTCTGGAGACAGGGGGCCAAGGCAACGTTTTACACACTCCGTTCCAGACTTTCGACAGGGGTCCATGCAGCACTTTCGAATGCCAATCGAGGGTATTTTGCTATTTGGGCAGGCAACTTGTTTAATTTGCGACAGTAGCTGTTGGCTCTGTGCATCCTGTCCGGCAGACATGTGCGTTTTCCACACAGGACACGGACACAGGACACGGACACAGGACACGCTGAATACTGCAAGCAGGGGACAGAGGGACCACCCTCCCAAGAGTCATGTTTATCTTGCGCTTACACTGAAAATTCCCTTAAACTTCATTCATTCGATGCTGCTGCTGTCACGGTTCTGCTCTGTTGCAGTTTCTCCACACAGCTTGTCTCCCCCCACCCGAAGTATTTTATTGCCCAGTTTTCGTGCAATTTGTCCTGACCGTGGTCCAGCAGCTCAGTGTCCTGCAACCCACCCCACACCCCGTCAGGCAGCAACAGAATTTTACATTTCATTGGACAAGGCAACAGAGCAGCGACGCATCGATGACGCAACCATAAAACGGTAGCCCTTTTTGGGTAAAGCTTTTTGTACACTTGTAACGGAAACTCGCAGTTTCAGTTGCAGCTTTTCACCGCAGTGCAAAGCTGCGCTCCATGCGTGTGCTTTTAGGCGCAAAAGCTTTGGCGGCTTGCATTCCAGACCAGTCAAGGATCGAAACTAGGGTTGAGGCAACAGGAGTAAGTATGTCCACGCATAGTAGTCCTTGCGTGCTTTTCCCCATGGGCAGCAAAAGCTCTGCTTAGAGACAGTTGTTTTTAGAAATAAAAACAATTTTTGAGTTTGTTCTCGCTTAGGTTTTTCGCTTCATTTCTTTATTTGTTGCCCTTCTGCTCTGGCAAAAATGCAAATAAAAATCATAAACAAATGGTTAAATACTTTCTCGGATTTCTCAACAAACTGTACATATTCTGTACATATTCTGTACATATTCTGTACATATTTTAACATAGTAAATGTATGTAATCATAGGCTCTACATAGTTCCAGCTTAATGGCCCACAGTCTGTGTTCTGGTAGCGCTCTTTGAGTAGATGTCTGTGGGCTTACGTAAATACGAAAGTACGAAAATGATTTCAACAAGGTGCCCAGATATTTAAATAACAGCACAAATAAATGTTTTCCTTTTCGGTTTCGGTTGGGCAGGAGTGGGAAAAATCAAATCAAATCAAATCAAATAAAATAAATATTTTCAATCAAATGCTTAATAGTAGTATTAATCATAGTTTACGTTTACGTTAACTTAGCTAAAAAAAAAATTAAACTTGATTAAATCCATAAAACGGATATTCAAAATATTTCATACAATTATTTATGTACATATACAGCCCACAGGTCTGTCTGTATATAACTTAATCATCTTATGGGTATTCTATCTCACTATCTCTCGAATCGATCTCTTTTTTGTATGTTTTAAACATCGGTTTCTGTTAAGGTTTTGTTCTTTGTTTTTCTTCTTCACTTTTTGTAGTTTTTAGTTGTAGCTTTTGTGGGTTTACGGTAAGATTTGGAAATGGTTCAATTAGAAAAATTGCTTAGATCTTAATACACTATGTTCTGTGATGATAGTTGGGGCGATCATGGGCTTGCCAATGGAATCTCTCTCTCTCTTCTCACTGCCACTCCACTTATTATTTTACTATTTCTCTTGACTCACTTTTTCGCATCGCTGCTCTAGGTCTAGTTCTTCCTAGGTCGTAGTTTTGGTTGTTTAGTTTTCAGTTTGCATTTTGCATTTTGCATTTTCTTTCTAGATTTAGTTTGTTGCAGAAATTTAATTTCTTTCTTACAATTTACGAGTTATTTTATACATACATCTATCGATTTATATATAATATTTCTTTAGTAAAAAAAAAGACTTTCGTTCATTCGAATTTCTAATGCGCAAAACGAGCGCCAACAACTGCTGCGTGGCGGCTTGGCTTCTGTTCATTCTTTTTTGTATGCATTTTGTTGTGTGTGTGTGTGTGTGATAATAAATTGATAATAAATTGTAATCAGTTCTTTGAGTTCTCATGTGTAAATGTTCTACACGCAAATTCAAGTAGCCATTAAGATAGTTAACCTCCCACCTCCAACCTCACTCTGTCGCCTGTCGCCTGTCGCCTGTCTGCCTGTTTGTCGATCCATTTTTAGCGGCATATAATGCCCAGAAATTGTTGTACTTAGCCTACTTAAGAGCTAGTCCAAAAAAAAAATAGGTATCCATAAGATAAGTTATTAAATAGCTTAAGTCTACAACTAAAATTTACAAAATTTGTTGGGATACTTGCTGGGGCCGCTCTCAGAAGGGAGCGTCGCCCGCATACCAGGGATGCACCCACGGCGCCGATGGCGGTGGCGTCGGCGGATATATCGTCGGCGATGGCTGACCGTGCGAGTGATGGGCTGCCGCCGCAGCCGCTGCTGCTGCCGCCGCTGCCGCTGCATGATGGTGGGCGGCTGCCGCCGCTGCCGCATGATGATGATGATGATGCTGATATGGTGCAGTGAACGCTGCCGCCGCTGCGGCCGCTGCATTGCCGTAGTAGGAGGCTGCGGCCAGGGCGGCTGCTGCTGCCGCCGATGTGGGCGAGGCCGTGGCCGAGGAAGTGTGACTGGAGGCCGGCGACAACCGGGCCAATCCTGCCGCGCACACGCTATGCCGGCGCATCATAATGTGCCGCTGCTGCGGTGGCGGTGGCGCACGTGCTGCTGGCGGTGGTGCTGCCGCTGCCGCTGTCACGTGTTGCTGCTGCTGCTGCTGCTGCAGTTGCGCTGCTCTGCGCTGACGCTGTTGCTGCTGCTGCTGCTGCTGTTGCTGTTGCTGTTGTTTCTGCTGCACTAGACTCCACTCTGGTAGGGCGCTGCTTAGCGGCGGACTCAGCATATTGGCTGCCGCCTTGCCATACAGATTCGAGAGGTAAGCATGCTCCGCCTCGGCCATTTTCTGTGCGGCAGTTCTGCCACTTGGACCAGTGGCTGCTGCTGCTGCTGTGGTGCTACTTCTGTGACTGCTGCTGGTAGTGGGATTGTTGCTTTTGCTGCTCGTGGTGGTGGTGGTGGTGGTGTTGGTGGTGCTGCTCCTGGCGCTGCTTTGCTCGGCATGTTGCCGCTTCTTAAGCAGCCGCTGCTGCTCAGCATGTTGCTGCTGTTGCTCAACATGTTGCTGCTCAGCATGTTGCTGTTGCTGTTGTTGGTGGTGTTGCGGGAGCGGTTGCGGTTGCGGTTGCGGTTGGTGCGGGTGCGGGTGTTGCTGTTGGTGTTGGTTGTGGGAGTACAACATTTCGTATGTGTTGCTGTTGTTGTGTTGTGTTCGCTGCTGCTGTGACTGAAAGTGTTGGTGTGCCGGTTGGTGGTTTTGGTGGTGTTGCTTCTGCTGTTGCTGCAGCTGCAGCTGCTGCTGCTGCTGTGGTGCTGGTGGGGGTGCTAAAGCTGCACTCGACTTTCGCTTCATAGGCAGCACATCGCTGCTCAGATTGTGTGGCGGCGTTGAGGCTCTTCTACGCAGTGGCGTCGCTGCTTCTGCTTCTGTTACTGTTGCTCTTGTTGTTGTGTTGGCTGTGGCTGCTGCTGCTGCTGCTGCTGCTGCTGATGTTGTTGTTGTGGTACTTGTTGTGTTTGTTGTTGGTGTAAAATGTTGTGCTCCCCAGCTTAAATCCTAGCTCGTTCGCGTCCGCTTAGCTGGCGGCTGCTCCGACTGTCGTGTCATGAATGTCAACTGCGTCATATACTTGATTATGTCGCGCACCTGCACCAGCGGCATATTCTCGTTCGTGTACGTTCGGTCGTACTCCATGAGAATCTGCACTTGTCGTCTGCAACATGAAAGCGGGAAAGCGGGAGAGCGGGAGAGAGATTTCGTGAGTAATTGGTGTTTGGGTTCCCATTTTGGCAACAGAAGGGAAACGAAGTGAACTTGAGAACTTACCGGTTCGCCTTGTACAACTCCACGCCGAGTGCCTCGATCAGACGCTTGCAGTGCTCGAGCGGCACGGAGGGGAAAAAGTTCTTCTGGAACTCAATGAGGGTCATCAGCTGCTCGGAGTCATTGTAGGCCTTCATGTTGATGCACGGCACCAGGTGCTTGTCCACGCACACCTTCTGTATCTTGTAGGGATGCAGGTTCATGTTGTTTGTGGGTATCTCTGGTATCACGCACAGCCGCTGTGCACCGTCCGCGCCGGCGGCAGCCGCCGCATGGGCCAGCGCCGCATGACGTTGCAGGTGCAGAGAGGCGCTGTTCGCCGACGCTGAGCCCGAGGATGAGTTGCTGCCGCTGCTGCTGCCGCCGGTGCTGCCAGTGCTGCCGCCACCGGCTCCTCCACCGCCTCCTCCACCGCCACCGCCGCTGGCATTCGAGGCGCTGCGTCCATTCTGCTGGGCATGATGAGCGGCCACCGCTGCCATGCGCTGCTGCGCGACAGCCGCCTGCTGATGCTGCTGCAGGTAGGCCGCTGACGCTGCCAGAGACCTTCGGGAAGAGGACAAATCGATAACGTCAGTGGGTGTCGTTCGACTGCCAGCACCAGGATTCGGATTCGGATTCGGATTCGGATTCGGATTCTTCCCATCCTGCTGATAGTGGCTACTGCTATTGCTACTAGAATTATTACTACTACTAAACTGTGGCGAGTGTGTGGGATGGGTGTGTGAATGGCTGTGATGATGGTGGTGGCTATGGCTATGGCTATGACTGTGACTGTGACTGTGACTGTGGCTGTGTGTCTGACGCCCGTAATTAACAGAACCCCCGCGACGACCGCTGGCACTGCTCTGCGGCGAGAGCGAGAGTATGGCCATCGGCAGATTGTTCGATTTGGTCGAGCAGATGACGCTCTTCTGTCGCCCCACACCGCCCTTGCCGCCGCCGCCGCCACCGCCGCCGCCGGCACCGGCTGGACCACCACCCGATGCAGCCTGACCATTGCCCAGCGGCGAGGCGGCCGTGGTGGAGGCACTTGAGCTGGAACATGAGCTGGAGGGTGAGTGCAGAAAGTGGCCCGGCAGCTGGGGCGTGATGGTCACATTTGGATTGGAGGCCAGGGACAGGGTGGTCACACCGCCAATGCCCGCCAGCGCACCACCCAAACCCACGCCCACCGACGGGGACATGGGCGGCGATATGTAGGAGGGCACCAGATGACCCTGACCATGATTGGATGCTGCCGCCGCATTCGTCTGGATGAACGTGGAGAGATCGGGATTGGCCAGAACCTTCTGTATGACGGCACGCATCTCGTCCGTCATTTTCAGCTTCTTCTCAAAGTCCTCCAGCGCCTGGGTGGAGTTTAGGGATATTGTGGTGGCCCCACCGGAGCCATCGCCACCTCCACCTCCTCCTCCTCCTCTGCGACTTTTGGCGGTGCTCATCTGCTCAGCTCCGACTCCAAGTCCGCCATCTGGTATCAGTGGTGGGACATTCGGCTTCGTAAAGGTCCCTCCACCGCTGCCGCTGCCGCTGCTGCTGCCATTCCCCGTCTTGGAGCTCTTGCTGGCCGATTTGTTGGGATTGTTGTAGTCCAGCATCGTGATGAGATCCGTGTCCAGCGGCAGGGAAGGCAGCGTCGGAAAGTTCTTCTGCCCCAAGCCGGAACTGGCGGCACCAACTCCTCCCGCGATGACTGGATGAGAGCCAACACTGGCGGCATTGGGGGCACCTCCGCCGGTGCAACTCTTCAGCTGCTGACTGAAGAGCAACCGCTGGGCGGGCGTCAGCTGATTCCACTCGGCCAGATTCGTGTAGTCCGCCCTCGTTGATGGCAGGTTGTAGTTGAAGGAGTTGCCCGTGGTGCCGCCGCCGCCACCGAACAGGGCCTGGACATAGCCAGCAGCGGCTGCCATGGCAGCGGCCGATTGGGATTGCTGGTTGGTGTTGCTGTTGCTGTTGGTGTTGGTGTTGTTGGAGGCGCAGGAGTTGGTGTTGGTGTTGGAGGAGGAGGAGTTACTTTTCTTGCCGTTCCCGCCGCTGCTGAAGCTTTTGCCGAGAGCGTGGCCGGCGGAATGATTGTAGGTACTGTTGTTGTTGTTGGTGTTACTGTTGTTGTTGTTGTGCGTGTTGTTGTGGGTATTCTTGTTCTGTTGGTGTGTTTGTTGGTGGTTTTGACTGTGATGTTGTTGTTGTTGTTGTACGTGGTTGTTGTTGAATGTGCTGTTTTGGTGTGGTTGGTGTCGTTGTTGTTGTTGTTGTTGTTGAGTCTTTTGTTGCTGTTGCTGTTGTTGTTGTTGTTGCACCAGTGACTGCTCGACATTCGACCTAGAAACATTATACATAATACATAAGTGTTGTAACCTCTTGTTGGAGAGAGCTCTCTGTTCATCAATTTTCCACATTTTTTTTTGGTTTACATTTTTTTTTGTTTTTTTTTTTAACATATATTTGATTTACTTTACAATTTGGTCAATTTTTAATTCGTTTTTTGAATTGCTTTTCAAGTTACATTCTCTGATTCTCAATTTTTGTTGTAATTGCACTGTGTGCTCGCGCCTTTGCCGTTCGGATTTGATCTGATCTCATTTGTACAGTCTCATAATACCAATATGTACCATACACATGTGCATAGCACTTTTGTTGGTCTAATCTCTAGCTAATCGACAAGTACGCAGACTACAAGCTTTAATTGATATTTTTTGTTGGTTTTGGAGCGAAAAGTATGGGACGGTTTGGGTTATGGGTTCTAGATAAGCAAACGCCTACAATTTCTTTTCTTTATTGAGATACATCTTCTGTGTGTTGTACATTTCTTCGCTCAGGTGCTTGTCTTCGTTTGCTTGCTGTCTCTTGTTTTGCTTCTGCTTTTCTTCTTTCCGTGCCACTCTCTATCCTCATCTTTCTTCATCCTTCTGCGATTTCTTCTGTTTCTTCGTTTTTTCTTGACTTGTACTTCTCTTTCTTGAACTCTCTTGCGGTTTTGTTTGCTTCGTGTTCTTGATTCTACCTGTTCTCAATTCTTCTGCATCTTTCTTGGTCAATCGATAATAGGGTGAAATGGGAATCCACTTGATATCAATGCGTCTGCCGAAACCAAGGCTGCGGAAACTAAACGGTCATTGTTTATTGTTATTATTATTATTATAATTATTATTATTATTATTACAATTATTATTTTTGCTCTCTATTATTCCTTTCGGTTCTCTATCTGTTTTTGCTTTTGCCAAAAACTGTTGTTTTTTTTTTGTGTGTGTTTTCTCGTAATGAACATTGAAAATGTGTGCGAGTATTTGTGTGTGTGTGAGTGTGTGTGTGAGTGTACATGATCGACATGACAAGCTTTCAATAAGCTCTCTCTCTCTCTCTCTCTCTCTCTCTCTCTCCTTCGCTCTGCTTCCTAAGCTTGACGAACTTTCGCTCAACTTTTAGTGTTGCTCTCCTGCTTAATTTACCGTTGCGCTTGAAACGCATTTTTGTGTGTGTGTTTTATTGTATGCAGATATAATGTAGCTGGGATTTTGTGTGTTGGGCGGGCGGGGGAGAGTGAGAAGACGAAGTGATGGAGGGACGCGTGGGGCCAAACGGGGGTTGAAACCTGCCACCACCACCAAGAAGACTTGCTTGCTGTTCTCGTTCGCTTTCGCGTTCATTTTTTTCATTGTCGCTGCATTGTCCCATCCGTTTCATTCATGAGTCAGCGTCATGCGTCAGCGTCAGCGTCGGCGTCAGCGTCAGCGTATGTCTGTGTCAAAAGTGTGCGTGTGCGTGCGTGTGCGTGTGTGTGGGCGCGCGATTTCATTAGGGGTAGTCAGTACACACAGCCATAAAATAAATGTAGATATGTTTGTTGCATATTATATATTTAACGATATATCTATGTAAAAACATTATTTTCATTGATTTCTCATTTGAATATGCGAATTTATGTTTTTCAAAATATGTTGTTCTGCCTCTTTTGATCCATTCGATCTCTCCAAGGAAATGATTAACAATTATTTGAGCTTAATTATTGTACAATACAAAAGAAAGAAGCAGTTGGGCGTGGGGCGTGGGGCGGTAGGGGAATAAAGGAATAAAAACAGAATTGTACAGCAAGAAACAAATATTTAAAAGAGAAAAAAAAAACAACAACAACAAAATAATCATAATAATTATAATTAGTTATTATGTGTAGGTATTTATTTATAGAGAAAATTGTATGCTACATAGGATCTATAGATATTTGAATATTACTTCTGTTCGGGTTCATTCGGGGTTGAGCAACCATCAAAAAAGGGACATGCACAAACTCATCTCTAGGGGGTTAGGGTACCATTAACAAATCTTTTCAAAACTAACCAATAAAAAAAAAACTCTACAAAATGATACATATATGAGAGAGAGTGTGTGTGTGTGTGTGTGTGTGTGTAAGTGTAGGTGTGTGTGTGTGTGTTGAGTTTAATTTGAGTCAATTTAGAGTTTAGTTCTACTTGGGACTAGGCTTGGGCCAATTATTGTTAGTCGAAATCGTTGCCAATTGAATACATGCTCCACCCAGTCACCCTCCCAGTCGCTGCTCTCCCGATACCGAAACCAATACCGCCCCGAATTATTCTGTACAATTTAGAGCCGCGCTTGAGGTACCCTAATGCATTAGGAATCTGGAGAGCCGAAAACAAAACGTAAACGTAAACGTTTGACTCGAAAAATATGTGCTGTAGACGCGATGTCCTTGAAAAGTCAACCAACTGTAGACTGTACACGATAAGTCGTAACGGTGTAATTATTTGTGTGTGTGTGTGTTTTTCTGTACTTTCTGTTGTTGGTGATGTGAGAAGTCTACGGATACGATTAAACATGGAGTAATTTACCTTGCAAAGAAATTACGTTAAGCGAACAAAATTCGAATGAATGTTGCATGAATTTGAAAGGCAAACAAGGAGCACAGAGAGTGAGTGGGAGAGAGGTAGAGACAGAGACAGAGAGAAGTTATGCGTGGAGCGAGTATTATTTTTGTTTTGTTTTTTTGTATATGTTTAAATATATAGTATTTGATTCATGTAAAAACGGTAAACACAGTTTGAAAATATATTTCCAATCGAATTAAATAAAATGCGTGCACAAACGCCGATTTCGGTGGCCTCTATTTATATTTATTTGTTGTGTGTGTGTGTTTTATCATTTTGTTATTTTTTACTCTATTTTATAGCTAACATTGAGAATGATCCAAAAAAACAATCGGTGCATTAGATAAGAGAATAAAGAAAGAGCAAAAATAATATTGACTATCTTTTATATGTCGTATGTAAGTCATGTGGCACCCTAATGGCAAGTACAATTATGGCTCAAGCGGCGATTTCTCAATGTCTCGCCCGTCACTCGGGGCCACAGGCCACAGGCCACAGGTACAGCAGTAGAATGAACAGAAAATGCAAATTAATCGTCTGGAAGCGATACTTATCGCTGTACAACCCACCCCCTTTGAGAGACATTGAGACATTGAAAAGTCAACCCCTTGGGCCCACTTTGCTATGTGTAAATAAAACAACAGCAACGGAAAAATGATAGAGTAAGGTTTGATATTGGCAAATAACGAATTACAACAAAATTTGAAAAACACAATTTCTGCGCATTTGCATCGAGATTCAACAAAATGAACGTCGTAAATATGTAATCAATAATGTAAGGTAAATATCATTAAAAGGAGAGCAAAATCAAATGGTATGTAGAATATTATTGAGCAAATGAGACTTGATTTCTTTTGTTTTCTTTCTTTGTTCAATAATTTTTGTTTGGCAGCAAATAAATAGCATGGGAGGAAGGGGGGGTGGTAAATGGGAGGTATGTGTGGGTAAGTGGTGGTACTTACATGTGATTGGCATTCTGGCCGGCTGCGGAGCGCACCAGCGGCGGTGGGGCATTACCCCCGCCGCTGGCATTGTGACTGTTCACCGAGGACATGGAGATCGAAGGATTGTTGTAGGAATACGGCTGACGGCTGCTGCCACTCATCATCAGGTTGTTCATGTGCTCGCGATAGCTGCCCACACGATTCGCGTTTGCCACATGCGACTGTTGAGCCTGTGACTGGGATGTTGCCCAAAAATGATACACCAAGAACGAAAGAGAGAGAGAGAGAGAGAGAAGCCGCATTAAAACAACTGCAAAAGGGAGGCTTTAGAAATCGCAAAAGCCACACAGCAGCAACAACAGGTTGCCGTCACACCACTATGCATGTGTGTGTGTGTGTGCATGCAAACAAACACACAAGTGTGCAAGTGCGAGGGAGAGGCTCTGCTGCTGCACACGATGGCTGGCTGGCTGGCTGGCTGGCTGGCTGACCTAGTTTCCCCCGACTGCTGCGCGGCTGCTGCGCGGCTGTCAAACTGTGAAAAACTCAGTTAGAAAACTGAAACCAGCCACATACACACACTCCCCACAACTGTCGCCGCAGCAGCCGCTAGTACATAGTTTGATGCATGCCCCCATATATGTGGCAGCATGTTTTACATTAATGCTGTCATTAATAACAATAACTGTTAATATAGAAACCATAAATAAATACCAAAAAAATGTATAATGTATGTATTTGTGTGTGTACACGCCCAAAGCAGCGCTCATGGTACATTTTTTGGTACATAATATGTACAACTTGAACGATGATAAAAACCCTTCAGCCAATAGCTTAGGGCAGATGCCCAAATCATATTTATGATAATCATTCATGCGTTTGGGGAAACGACTAAATAGCATCCTTAACACAGCAGAATAATAGAGAGCAAAAACTTACAATCATTTGGGCATGCAGCTGCATGTTTGTTTGTCCCGACATCCAGCCGCTGTTGGCCAGCGCCTGCACCGTTGCCTGCGAGAGCATGCGGTTGTTGCCCGCTGAGTGCTGCATCATCGCTGCCGACGCCGCCGCAGCCACTGCCTGGGTATTGAAGGCGGCCGCTGCTGCTGCCGCTGCCTGCGAGGCGCCGAATCCGCTGGCATTTGAGACGCCATTGGCGTTGGCTGCCGCTGCAGCGCGCTGCTTTATCAGCTGCTGTGCGGCAGCTGTGGTCACGCCTGAGCTGTGCTGCTGGGACTTTTGTGCGCCTACACCCCCGCCACCGCCACCGCCAGCGCCACCACCACCACCAGCGCTGCCGCCGCCACCAGTGGTGGAGTTGTTGACGGCGGTGCCGGCGCTGTTGGAGGAGTTGGTGTTCACAGTGGTCGTGATCTTTGGAGGTGGGGCGGAGGGTTGGCGGGTCCAGTTAACAGAATTGTTAACGTTCGCCCGATTGCCAATGAGCAGATTGGAGTCAACGACCTTGCTGGGCCAGTAGTCCTCGAATTCGGTGCCATTGGGGAAGTAGCTCTTGATGTCCGTGAGCGAAATGACGGCGACATTCTCGCTGGAGAAGAGCTCGTTGCGAATGCCCTGGACCTTGCAGCAGAACTTGAGGTACGCCAGATCCCAGCCATTGAGCAGCTCCGCCTTGGTCTTGAGGTTCTCCGTTTCGCCCTCGAAGTAAAAGAGTGGCACCACCTGCTGATTGTTGCGCACCGTGTAAGGGACGACGGACTCCTTGTTGATCCGGATGAAGCCGCACTTCTCCGAGGGCGTCTTGCTGCCGGTCACCAGCTTGCGGTAGCAAATGTCCAGGAACTGGAAGAACTTGGAGGCGTCGCCCAGACGCACCACCAGATCCTTTTGTGTGAATATGTCGCGGCCGAACTCGCCGTCGCAGTGCTTGTGGTTCACCTCGATGAACAGACGCGCCTCCGCATCGGTTATGTAGTAGCTGCGCACGCAGGTGCAGCTCGAGTAAATGTCCGGATGCAAGCAGTTGAGGTACTTGCCGAGCAGCTTCAGCTCGATCATGCGCACCGAGCAGTACTTCTCCGTCTGCCGGTAGATGTATGGGATGGAGACCTTGCCGAACTGTGCCCAACCGAAGCGGCCCATCACCGACTCCTCGTCGCATGGCCCGCCCGAGGAGGACTTCTTCTCAGTGGCTTCGCCTGCGCCTGCGCCTGCGCCAGCGGCCTGGTTCTGTATCAGCACCGAGCCGTTGGCTCGCTGTCCGTTGGCTGCCATGACGGGCACCACCTGCATGGTGCCGTTGGGCAGCTTCTGGTGGCGTGACAAGTAGTTCAGGATGTTCGTCTGTCCATTGCCGTTGGTGACGGGCGGCTGCATGGCTCCGCCGCCTGAGCCGGCGCCATTAGAGTGCTGCAAAGCCTGGCGACTGGCCAGCGCGGCGGCCTGATGCTTCTGTTGCTCCTTCATTTTGGCGGCCAGCTCACGGATTTCGGCATCGTCAGGGCGCTCCTGTTTGACGGTGCCAGGGGTGCCGCCCAGGCTGTTGCCTTGCAGCGGCAGTGATTGACCGTTGGCGTCCACGACGCTGGTGATCTGCACATCCTCGTCCGACATGACGCGGATGTGGCACGCTCTCTGTTGTTATCTTTGTTTTATTCTCTCTCTTTGTTTCGCCTCTTGTTAAAGCGTTGCTCGTATTTCTTCTCACTTCACTCTCCGATGTTTCACTTTGTTTGCAAAGGGAAGTTCGATACTGGTTCTGTTGTTGTTTATTTCCTCCCAATAGCTAAAGGAAGAATCAGAAAAGGTAACTCTGTTAAAAAAGCCGTTAAAACTGCACTCTCTTTCTCTCCCTCTCTCTCTTGCTCTCTTGCTCTCTGCCACACACAAATTCGGTTGATGACGTATTGTTAGAGAAACACAGACACACACGCACACATTTCGGCACTGGTATATGTGGGAACGAGGGGCGGCCACTCTTTCAGTGGCCGGCATGCGCGCTCTCCCTCACTCTCCCTCTCCCTCTCCATCTCTTCGGCGCACACAGTTGACACAGATATGTATAGCCACTCTGGACACGCACACCAGCAAGAAAACGTCTGAAACGTGATGTTTTTGCTGTTTCTCTCTCAATCTCTCGCTCTCTCTCTCTCTCTCTCTCTTGCGCTGTGTGAGTGTGTGTCGTGCTGTTTCTTTCGCGCGCGCACTTTTGGCAGTATTTGTTGCTGTTTTTGTTGGTATTTTATGCTGTTTGTTGTGTTTTTGCCGTTGTAATTGTTGTTGCTTTTCGGTTGTTGTAATTTTTGTTGCATTTTTTCATTCAATTTGCAATCTCCACACACACACACACACACACACACACGCACACAGACTCACTCATGCACACCAATTTAGGTACATACAAAGCGTCTATATACAATTTACTATATATTATTTATCACCACAGCCCACTCTTACACAAAACAAACTGCGACTTCTGCTGCTGCTGCTGCTGCTGCATGATTTTCAATGATTTGACTCCAGATTGGTTACGAACAAAAAAAAAACCATAACCAATTTTCTGGATGAACCGCTCAAACATTTGTCGTTTGCTATTTTGCAATCCGTATTCACTTCGAAGTGTAACAATTCTATGTGGGTCTCCGTCTCCACACACGCACACACACACACACAGACACGTGACAGCCAAGGGTGACGCGGGTTTGGTATTTCAAAAAAAAAACCAGCAAAAAAAAAGTTCACAAAATAACACTACTATTCTGCTGTGGCTGCTAGCTTTTTCGTTTTTCGCGTTTGCGTTTCGGTCTCTCACTCTGCGGACTGTACGAGCGCCACGACGACAACGTCCTCCCGTCTTCGCAATAAACAAACGAGTGAGATCGTTGTTACGAAAATTATTTCAACGAAGTCAACTGAAAAATGTGTGCGGCACGGCACGGCACACACACACACACATGCACACAGAACGGGAGAGTGAGAGCGAGAGAGAGAGAGAGAGAGAGACAGTTTGTGAGACAGCGCTTTTAGCGGGAGAGACTGCGGCGCTGACGCCAGCTGTGACTGCGGCAGCGGCAGCGCCAGTGCAGCGCAGCAGCTTTGTGTGTATGCGTTGAAATATATATGTATATTGAAGTATATATATTATATACAGCCACATACGAATATAGAGTAAAAAGAAAAAGAAAAGATTCAAAAATACACAGAGGAAAAGCAGACCCGCTGCTGCTGCAACAACGACCGAGGGCATGCAACGGAACGAACATTTTGCCGAATTGCTGCTGCTGCTGCTGCTGCTGCTGATGCTTCTCCGCTTGCTGTCCATGTTCGGTTCCTTCGGCAAAACCCCCCCCCCCCCCTCCCATCACCTAACAGACACCTTGAGTCACGTTGCGCATTTCTTCTGGCTCCCCACCCACCCCTTACCAATCTTCTTCTGCTTCTTCTTGTTCTACTACCCACCCCATCTACCGTTTCGTCTAGCTCGAAGCGGCATCGTCGACTGTGACGACGGGCAGCGAGCAGAGCAGAGCAGAGCAGAGCAGCGCAAAGCACTGGCTAGATGTTACACCTACAGTGGTTCGCATTGGATGAACATTTGTACAGACGAGATACAGATGGACGAATAAATTTGAAGTCGGATATTTCTACGTAATGTTACACCTACAGTTGGATGTACACTGACAAGCGTCTTCACCTAAGTTAAGTTAGGTTCAGATCGGTTATAGTCAAGTGCATATATTTTTCCACTTAAAGTTGTAAAATATTTATAGTTAATATTTAATTCAAGTTTCCCACTTTTCATCAACTTTCACCATTATTTAGCCCCTTTTCGCACGCACATGTCCCCACTGTGCAAGGAAAGCCTAACCCAAGTTATGTACAAGAGCCACCGCCTCCCATTTCTACAACACAGACACAACAGCAACACACGTACATACGTGCATTCACATAGAAGAACAGCTAGAAGAGAGCTGGGGCAGACGTCGGACGCTTGCTTGGGTCAGAGCCATAGCCATGTGGTAGAGGAGAGAGGCGAGATGTGGGTTGTGTGTTGTGTGTTGTGTGTGCTCCCCGTGGGCGTGCAGGGGGTTCGCCATTATGGGGAGGGGAAGGGGAGGGGAGGGAGAGTCTCTATTTTTGGCAACACCAAGCCGCGGTTAGCTTTCCCCCATCCCCTGCTCGCTATGCACCACGCAATCCCTGATGGCCTGACTGGCGTTCTCTCTCTCTCTCTCCCTCAGTCTCTTTATCTCTTTCACTGCTCTTACACTCTCTCTCCAGCTCCATCCGCCTGTTGCCCCCACCCCATCCCTTTCGGTCGGCCGCGTGGGTGAATGCAAGAAGTTTTTGGTATTCGCGCGCTAAGGCCAGGCCAAGAAAGGCCCCGCTTCAGGACGGGGACCGACCAGAGAAGACCACTGCAAAGCAACCAACGAATGCCGCTTCGTGTCAGCTGGCTCTGCATATATATACAAACATACATGTGTGTGTGTGTGTGTGTGTGTGTGTTAGCTGTGTACGTGTTGGCTGCGCAGCTCAGCAAAAGGTCGCTCTGCTGTAAGCATTTACCAAAAAGAAGTAGAAAGAGAAACATTTAATTAGCCGAGGGCCCTGGTCCAGGGCCACTCTCTACACACACAGTTATGCATCCACTGGCTCTTCTCTTAAGCTCAGCTTTTATGCTTTTATGCTTGAATCTTGTTCTTTTTTGACGAGGTACCTAAAACATGAAATCTTTCTAATTAGTCAGCTGTTTACGTATGGGCACCCCCATGGGTATTCCCGTAATTCGTCGAATTTGATTATTTCGTCAGCCCATTCTTCCAGTACATACATATCTATGTATGTATGAGTATATACATGGCGTGTGGCATGGGTTTTCTCACGCACTCACACAGATAAGGCCACTGCGTCGCTGTCGCTGTCGCGGCAGACGAGTGCCATAGCCGAGCGAAGAGCAGCGAAAAGCGAACGCCAAGCGAGGCCCCGTTTCGTTTCACGCTTTGCTATGTAAACATGCCTAAACATGTCCATACATGCGTGTGCTTGGTTGTGCTGTGTGTGTGTGTGTGCGGTGGTGGGTGGGTGTCTCTTACTCTCCACTCTCTGTCCATCTCTCTCTTACTCCATGTCTGAATGTTTGTGTGTCTATCAGGCAATGATGTAGCGGGAGAGTGGGGGCGGGGGGATGGGCATTCCTGCCAATGCTCTGATTTTGGCAATGTTCCCCCAGCAGGGTAGCTGGGGGGAATGGAGTTCGTTGCTGGCGCTGAGGGGCGGACGAATTTCCGAACAGGCCCCACTACAAAACGAGGGCTGCGAACCTGGTCTATCGCCCCCGACCAGGGCGGCAGAGATCATCAAATTGATTGGGCAGGCCACAAAACTTATTTCTATTTTAGAGTGCAACTTTTGAAAACTCTTTCTATGAATTGAAAATATGCATGCCTTGCACATGTAAGATCATTCTTGGGTCAAATAGGGTTAAGCTTCTAGCTTAATCTAGAATGCGCTGGTTTCTCTTTCACACTCCTCTGCCGCTTGCACCCCCATCCCAAGAGCAGACCACTTGGCCTCACTCTCTGGCTTGCTGTCTCTTTTACTTGGCCAATCCGATGGGGGGACCGGACATCCGTTTGAACACCTCTGCAACCCACCGCTCAGCTCAGCGGCAGCAGCACCCACAGTCCACTCTTCTCTCTTTCAACTCTTCCATCACTCTTGATTACAAGTTTGCTGTTGCTGGTGTAAGTGTGCCAGGCGGCTCCATTATCAGTATCCCCCATCTTTCGCTTATCAATTTCTTGGCATTGTAATCTATGCAAAGGCATTAACAAAAATAAAGAGAACAACAAAAACACCAACAACTGCAAAAAGAGAGAACTCGAGAAACCGGAGAAGAGGATGAAGGAGAGACGTGCTTAGATAGTTTATGTACATAAATACATGGACAGAGCATTTACTTGGCTGCTTTATGCACTTTCATTCGCCTCTGCTCGCCACTGCAGTTTCTCGCACTCTCTCCGCGCCCCTCCTCGCTCATCAACTCTGCTGCTGCCACTGCCGACGCTCTGCTCTGCTCTGCTCTCTCAACGGTCTGGTCTGACCGGGGCCTCACTGCATGCGCTCTGTTCAATGCCCCCATCCACCCATTCCATTCCATTCCTCTCTCGCTCTCTCTCTCTCTCCATCTCTCTCCCTCGATTGAAAGGCCCTTCTGCCCAGCCAGCTGGCCTTTCCAGCCCTTGGCTACATTGTCGTTGTCACTACATTCTCTTCGTCTCTTCTTTGTTTTCCTTTCCCCACCATTCTCCCAATTGCTAATAAGAGGAGAACAACGAAGACTCAAAAAGGAGAGCAAAGAGAAACGTGAAAAAAAAAACAAAAAGGTGGGTGAATCTTCGCCTTCCGTTTTCTACATACATACCTCTTATTCTTATTCCTTTTCCAAGATCTTCATGTTTTTGTCGAAATTTCAGCTTTTCTAGTCTTCGCTGGCCATAATTATTTACGTACGAACTTCTCGATATGAACTCCACCATAGAACTGCTACGATTTCGCTATTTTCTGTTCGTTCTTCTCAGCTCTCTCCGGTTCCTTTGTATGCTCAGTGTGACTGCCATCTTCTTCTTTTTCGCCTTCAATTCTTCTTTGTTTTCCACCCTTATTTTCATGCCGGACACCATTTTGTTTTCCCTTAGTATTCGCTCAACATTATTTTGCCAAATGATTGCAATTACCACTGGGCTTTGTTTATTTCCGTCAAAATTCACATACATTTATATATACATTTATTTACTCTCCATTAATGGACATACCTTTCGTTAGTGTCCTTCGTTGTTCCGACCTCAGCCACATGGACCTTGATATCGTTGAACTATTCTCAATAGTCTGCTTCAGCGTGTTCTCCTACTCGTCATCCTCTTCTTGTCCATCCAACCACCCCACCCCGCCAACACTTCTTGGTTCACCTTTCTCTTTTTCTCGCGTTATCGTTGCGCTTCATTTGCTTACATGGGGCATATGGGTTTCCTTTATGGGCACAACTGTTGCTCCAGCTGTGCGCACTACGGCGGGTATCTCGCGCACACACTCCCGCACCGAATGGTAGCGCACACGAGGTGCGGGCCAGCCGTCGCAACGAACTTCTGACCCATGCAAAAAGAAACAGCAGCAGCAACAACACTCATCGATAAAACGACGCGAAAAAGCAAAGAAATATCATACAAGAAATATGTAGGCAAAACAAGGGAGTGCACTGTAAGCGACAATGCGATACCTCGCATCGTGGCTCAGCGGGCACGGGTGAAAATGTTCAACTTTTATGGACCCAAATGACCTAATTGAAGTTAGCATTATTTAGATCTGTGTAAGTATGTAGGTACTCCTTCCTGCCGCATAAATTGGGTTAAATTCCAGTTACGCTGATACGCCCCACGAGTACTGGGTATAAATGCCGAACAGCAAGCGAAATGTTAAGCTAGAATTAAGTGTGTGGCCGGGTTATTGGGCTGCGGCGGGGTGCATCATGTTGTCTAGAGCGGGTAGGGAAGGGATGTGAGTAGGTAGGCGAAAGGCGGGGAGAGACGAGCGAGCGGACGAAACAGTTAGACTTTGCCATTCATTCCCCACGACGTCATCAAACTTCGTATCTGCCGCTGTCGCTGTCGCTGCTCTGCTCTGCTCAGCTCAGCTGCTCCATGCTTCGCTTCTGCTATTCTCTTCTGCCACTGCTTCTTCATCATCGTCTGCTTCTTCTTCCAAATTACTTGTGTACACAACAAGCACTTGCACACACACACACGCGCGCGCGTGTATGTGAATGTATTTCTTTTTTTTTTCGTCGTCGTTTGTGCTCGTCTCGTTCGTTGCTCACTCGTTTGGCGTCGGCTGCCTCGGTGGCGCATATTTAAACGTGTTGCATAGTCTCTTGCGAGGCCCTCGTCAGCGCGTCGCCGTCGTCGTCGCAGCGCAGGCAAGGCGAACGTCGGACCGACTGTTGTCCGTCGTTCTGTCCAACTGTCCGTTCGTCACTCATTCAGCATTCAAGCACGCTGCTAGCTAGGCAGCCACTCTCTCTCCCCCTACACCTCTCTTTCCCTCTCACTATTTGCTTCACACAAATTCAATTGGCCTCAATAATGAATTAACGAAAAAAAAAAAAACGTCCAAGAAAGGAACGGCTTGCTTCGGGGTCCGAAGCTTTTGATACCCTTGCACATCGTTCGTGCGGTATATTCACGGTTGTATGCACATACAAATGTAGCCGCTTAAGTACACTTATTATATGTGTGTAAGCAAGCAATTAAACAATTGGCACCATCCTCTATTGTAGGGTATTGAAAAGTAGCAACATAGTAGGTAGCGTAGCGTGCGAAAAGCAGCACACAAGAGAGAGAGAGCCAGAGTGGGTGAACGGGAGATTCACAGTGAAGAGCGCAAAGTGTTAGAGAGGACAGACAGAAAAAGAGAGACACAGAGAGAGAGAGAGAGAGAGAAGGCTTATGCATGCATACATACATATGTAACTCGACATGTAACAATGATTGCCTTGGTTAATGCGAAAAAACCTTTTCCATTCCCTTTAACCCCCTCGCAGTTCAAACTCCAAAAGTGATCTCAAGGCACATACCATGCACACGTGATGCATACATACAAATGCGCATTGAAATGAATTTGTTTCCTTATCGATCGCTTCGGAAATTATATCTGCGATCTATTTTTAGATCTGTGGATAGTCTCTTTTTAAGGTTAGTGCGTCGCCCTTTCTCCTAACTATAATGGGGGTTAACAGTTAGATATATTTGTGTGGGATTTTTCGGTATTCCGCTCTCTCTCTCTCTCTCTCTCTCTCTCTCTCTCTCTGTGTGTGTGCCGGCTGCTTCTGTTGAAAAACTTGTTGTGCCGCCACCGCCGCCGCCGCCGCTGCCCGCGCACACACAAAAAGACGAACAAACGAACGAAACGAAACGGGGCCTGCCTCGAGAGTGTGTCTCTGTCGACGACTCTGGAGATTAAAGAGCAGCAGCAGCAGCAGCAGCAGCAGCAGCAGCAGCAGTCCCAAACCCCCGTGTGAGTAAGCGAGCGCGTTTCGCAAGGCCAGCGGCTCGGGCGCTTTGCGTGGGTGCGAACGAGATGGCCAGCCTAACAATGTAGCGTATTTTGTGTGTGTGTGTGTGCATGACTCCCTCCCCTCCCCAAGCGCCGCCAACGCTCTGCAGGCGTGCTTTATCTATCGCCCCCGCATCGAAGCGCAGCGCATAATATCTATACATCCATTTGTACATACATACATGCATACATACATGCATACATGCATACATAATGAATGTATTGTAATGTAATGTAAGTAAATACTTACGTATATATTTGTGTATACCATGTACTGAATGTAGGAAGATGTGTGCATATGTATGTAAGTTTATATCATCATCCGGGCGGGCAATGATTTTTGTTGGTGATTGATATCTTAATGCGAGACATCTGACGCGACGCTTTGCTTCTGCCTGACGCTGACGCAGCCATGGTGAAACTACTGGCAAGGTGGCGTCGTCAGCTGAGTGGAGGAGCCGCAGCTTATTCACCGGCAAGCGCTCGAGAGAGTTAGCAAACGTTTTACGTTACATACATATATGTTATAGTAAAATCTTAAGATATGTTTTATGACCAATTAGTCTTTGTTTCTGTTTTTGAATTTGAATTCTTCTATTCTATCCAAAGTGGATGGATGGAAGGATGGAAGTGGAAACTCGGGGACCAGCAGCATGAAGACAAATCGCATTCGAAATGTCTTCTTGAATGTCTTTTTTAACTTGCGAATTCGTGAATATTGAATAAACGGAAGCCCTAAATGTCTGCAGTATTTTCCCTTTGCAAGTCTGCAACTTGTTTTTGCAAACGCAAATTTTCCAATGCAAGCCCAGAATGAAGTATAAGAATAATATCCACAAAAAAGGAAATCGTAGTTTGACTCGGTTTGAGAGCTAAAATCAAAATCGAAGAGCACCGTCGACCACACCTCGCTTCTGCTTTCGTCTCTTGGAACTAAAATACTTCCATGCAAAGTTTTGGATCGGCATAGCAAACAATATGTGGCAGACATGTTTATTACACATCCAAAATAAAATAGTACTTGCAGGCTTATTTCGTTGTCTTCCGCTTACGTCTTCATTCGTAAACAAGAACGGTTTCGTCGACGGTTGGCAGGCAAACTACTGACAAGCAGGTGTTCCTCGAATGAGAAGGCACTGCGGTGAATCCACCTATTAGTAATTTCACCATGTGCCCGCTCTCTTCTCTAACAATCTTTAGCTCTCCGTCTCCCGCTCTCCATCTTATTGTATGAGTATACTTGCTTGGTGTAAATTTAACTCGTTTCTTTTTTGATTTCTTTCCGTTTTACTTCATTGCCGCCGCTTAGTATACCCTCTTGAGAGCTATTACGACTTTGAACAGATGTTTGCAACTCAGAAGAGGAAGCAAAAGATTAACTTCCGATACAAAACAGCTGCCAATCCAATCAATCGCAAATAGCTTTGGTTAGTGTTCCATGGTTATGGGCATCATATATGTGCAGGGTATGAAATGCTTCGACAGCCGATGTTTTCATGTTATTTTCCTTATGCCTTGTTTTGCTTTTTCGTGTGTTCTTATTTGCTTGCGATTTCATTTTCTTTACGTGCGTGCTTCTACATCTGCCCTCGCCTCGCATCGCCTCGCACCCGCTCTCCCGTTCCCATTCGACCAACGACCTACAACTACAACAACTACAACAACTACAACCCGTTATGACTTTCAGGTGTGCTCTCCCAATCGCCCGGTCTCGCCATTTCTCACTCACACGATTGTGCGCTGCCGCCCGCTCGTTTCGGTTGTGTCGCTGCTGCTGCTGCTGCTGCTGCTGCTTATTTGGCAGCGCCGTCGCCGTTTTCGTCATTCCTGCCTTGCGCTCTTTCCATGTTGTTTTATTATTGTTATCAATATTATAGCATTTCTGTGGGGTTGCCCTACAGGGGAGCGTTGGGGCCAATTTGTTTTGCTGCTCGATTGAAAACTTGTTGGTAATAAATGCAAAGAAGCGCGTTACTGAAACCGTTGCGCACCATTAAGAGGGAAAATATTAGAGTTTATTTGTTGGAACAAATTGAAAACCATACATATCCTGCATTGGTATAGTTCCCTATTATAATTTCAGCATTATCGGCACGCAGCGACCTTGAGTTGCAAGGCATTGGCAGTGTCTGCTTGGCTGGCGCTATGCTGCCTTCCATTCACAGCTAGATGGAGCGGAGGCCGCGCTGTCTGCATTGCTGCCTATGCTGGCAGCGGCCGCGGTGTTGCCGTCATCGTTGTCAATGCATCCGATTCTTGGACACGGACGGGCTGCTTCAGGTGCCGCAGATGATTTTGCAGCATTAAGGGGGACAGCGTCCCAAATAGTGCTCACTGTACATTCTTTCCCAGGTTAGATAGACATTAAGAAACGGGGGCGCAGAGACGCGACGCTTCCGCATGCTAGAACCAAAAGCCCCGTTATGAGCGGCCAGAGCTGTTCGGGTGCGTTTGTGTGTGTTTGTGTGTCTGATAGAACACACACCCGGGCAGAGTTGTAAAGTGACAGCCAGGCGCTGGCGCTGGCGCTGCTGCATCTTAAGTGTTTAGCTGGAAAATTTGATCTTTGGCGCCATCTAGTGGCAGGGACTGACATCCACGAACGGATGTACCGATTAGAAGCAGCTCTAAAATACCAACAAAGACGGCAGCAACAGCGACGCCAGCAGAGCGCAGCAATACAATTTTTTTGCGTGTTTGCTTTTTGTATAAACATTTTTTGTTTTGTTTCTGCTGCCTTTCTGTCTGCTTTTCCTGTTTTAGTTTCTCTGCTTTTTCTTCTTGCCAATTCATGTTGGTAAATTAGCAGCAGTGCAAGAGGGAGAGAGACAGAGTGAGAGTTGTGGGAATTCTTTCCTTCTGGAAGATGCCCAAAAAAAAAAACAGCCACTGCTACTGTTGCACGAGAAGAGGGGAGATGGGGAGAAAGGGATGGGTAGATACAAAAACTGCTAGGAGCAGGGAGGCGGGGCAGGCAGAAGGGGTATTGTTGCTGAAGGAGCTTGCCGCTGAGAAGAAAACTGCGAAAAGTACAGTTAGACGAGCGACCTGAAAATGTATGTATGAATGTGTACATACAAGTACAGTTGCTCCCAAGGCATTCAAATGTAAGCGAATATCAGCGAACTGTGAGCTTAGTCCAACGACTTGTAATATTAACTAGCAGGACAGCTGATCCCAGCTGACTCCATGTAAATCTACATATTTACATGTACATAAGTACATACATGTATGTAAATTTGTGTGTATGCATGCACATCATTATTGTTGGCAAGCGTGAATCATGAATTATGGGAATTTACATTGGGAATTGCACAACTTTCTAGATAATACGAAACTCAACACCAGCTGTCATCATTTGCTCATTAATTGTTTTTCATTTTGTTTTGTTTTACTTATTCCTTCGTTGTTTTGTTTTGCGTGTGAATTTTGTTTTGGTACAAATGAAACTAACAGTAGAAAGAAGAGCTGATAGAAGCAGTAAAGGAAAGTCCGCTGTATGCACAGATATGTGCACATGTACATACATGTGAAATCTTTACATACATGTATGTATGTACCCATGTATTATGTATGTATTAGGGGAATTACCTTTGCGAGGACTCATGCGGATCACGTCGTATGTGTTCTTACGCTCAGACTGAGCGAAACCCTTGATTACTCATCATTATTGTCCCTGCTTCAACTACTTCAATTTTTACATGTGTATGCCTACAGATGCTCCTGAAATGCTGCCTACCTGATTGTGCAAAATCAATTGAGCAGCCACCTAAAGCTTGATCCTCGCTTCGCAGTTTACCTGGGGAAATTGCCTCCATACTGTAAGCATGTAGGATTAGTTTTACATCATTTTAAATGTATAATTTTTAACCAGATTTGGCCAAGTGTTGCATCTGCGTCTAAAGAGGCACCCTTAAGGCAGGGCTCTACAACATAATCCTTTATCGGACTTTAAGCAAAATCCAACCTTGAGTTACCCACCAGCCAGCAGACGGATGGACAAATAATGGCATCGTTCCATGAGCTTTTCTGCACGCAGGTTCATTTTTCTTAGCAATTTTCTGGCCAGCAAAGTGCCAAATGGCATGTTTCGTTTTCTCAATTTGAAATGTAAACAATTTGAAGTTTGCCAGGTAGAGATGTGTGTGTGTGTTGAGAAAAGAAAGCCTCCTGTGATCCTTGGCGCTGAGTATCTAAAGGGGCGACCACGGAGGTCCAGTCAGAAATACAATTTTTATTTCGTTTTCCATCGCTTCCATCACTTATCCAACCAATCATTCAGCACCCCGTCTCGTTCTGGCCCTGCGTTTTTGGGTATCATCGATTCGCATGCACCGAAACCGAAGAGTGAAATGAAAATTGGGTTTTCATGTGTTTTCATACATACATATGTATGTGTACATTATCATCTACATAGTCATGTACTTACGTACATCTGTGTGTATTCGCTTTGAGCTTTGCCGTTTGGCGCTTTTGCTTTATGCTGTTGCTTCGCATTTGCTTTTATGTATGTATTTACATACATATATGTACATGTGTATGTATGTACATATGCCTGGGTGCATGTGTGTGTGTTTTATGTGCGTATCTTTTTGTTTTTGTTCTGTGTGGTAAGATTTTGGTCTCTTTGCTCATAAGCCATTTAACATAAATAAATAATAAAGAAATAAAATCAGCATATGTAAATATGTACAGACTTTTACATATTTTCCATTTATTCATTTTTTTGAACCACGAAAAACGATAAAACGATTTCAAGCAAAAACTGCGCATACTGAAAAAGTGTGATGGAGGAGAGTGGAAAAGAAAAGCTGTTGGTGCAGCAGAGAACGGCGATGCATTAAGGTGATGAAAAAGTACATATGTATGTAGCTGATACATACATACATACATACATACATACATACATTAAATTTGCATTAGGACGAAACCCTTTCAAGGGATATTGCGATTATGTATCGTAACCCCAACGCAGAGACAGAAAGAGCAAACAAACAAAATGTCATGCACCCGACATGCATTTGGTTGTAAGAGGAATAATGGCTCTTGGGTGGGGGAAGTAGGGTTGGGGCCACTTCCACTTGTTGTGAGGGCGAGAGCACCCAAAGACCCACCAAGATGTGTTCATCTTGAATCGATTCCATTGGAAAATGTTTGCTGCCTAGAAACAAAGCGCAAACAAAATTTATCTTCTGGATACACACAAACACACACACACACATATGCACAAGCAAAATTGGGAAAAATTAAAAAATAAACCCGAAAAAAGAATGAAACAAAAGACGAATGAACGAACGAACGAACGCCAAAATGAAGCCATAAAAGCAATGAAAAGGAAATCAACGAAACTGAAACAAAAAAGAGAATACGAGATATAAATCTGTGTGCCTGTATCTGAAAATGCATGGATGTGTGCACAAATACATATATGTATGTATGCATGTATGCATGTACATAATCTGCAATGATCTCTCCAGCTCAGTCTTCTTGGTGGCAGAAAAAAAAGGTCAAATTATTACGCGCGCTCTCCCTCCCTCTCTTCACAACAAAAAAAGCTACTCACAAAGAGAAAGATAGAGAAGGAGTGTTGTGGAGATAGACAAGGAGACAACTTAAAGTTGCCGCTGGTAAGGCAAAGAGAAGGAGAAGGAGAGAGAGAAAGATGTACATGGAATGGAGACATGTACAGAAAACTGTAAGTATGTATGCTGATTTCCCCTTTACCTACAAATTATTTCATATTTAAATAAATGTTAGCACATGCAGTAAGTAAGCACATATATGTACATTCATACATATGCACAGGGCCAGTACATATCTGAGGGCCACAACAGAAGCAAAAGCAGCTACAACCAACGAATCCAAAAAGCAACAGCAACAAGAAGCTGAAACATTTTCTTGATGACAGAAGCTTTTAATACCCTTTCAGCTCGAATGTAATAGACTAAATGTGATTACAGCGAGAGTCGATTACACAATTAATTACATATTATATTATTATATGTAGTTCTGTGCCGATATTTATGTTTTGTTTTTTTTTTCCAACACTTATATGTATACATTTCTATTAACATTTCTATTACCTTGCGAAAACCAATATGCTCTTGGATGCAAGGGTATCGGCTCCAACAGCAATGCAGCGCAGTCGAAGGTCGTCGCCGTTATGTTATTGCTGTTTCTCTGCTCTCTGACGCTGTCGCTGTCGCTGTTGCTGCCAACGTTGACTGCAGCCGCAGCAGAAACACACACACTAACAGCATCGACCGCAGCATAGATTCCGCTTTGAGAAATTTGAGAAAAGTGCATTAAATTTTCGTATTTTTCGTACCCACTTTCCACTACACGCCCCCTTTGCGCACACACACACACACACACAACATTTCGTTGTTGCTTTCCCATTCAAAAGTTGCATAGATATTCATGGAAACCTACAGAGGTAAGTATGTAGGAGTTTGGATGTACATAAATAATGCATGCCATAAGATATACAATTCGCATTTTACATACGTACACATGGGGACATACATATTTAGGTTTCCATGACAGTAAAATTGGTGGCACCCAGAGTGAAGAAGAAGCAACGGAAGAAAGAGAAGCAGCAGAGACCGTTGGGAGAGGGAGGAAAGGGAAAGGGAAAAGGAATGAAACAGCAGACGGCAGAAGAAGCAGATGGAAATTCTTAAGCAAGAAAAGGCCACCAAGAGATGCCAGGATTAGCCGATAAAGTGATGGGAGAAGAGTAAATAAAATATTTAGAAATTGAATATTTTAATCAAAAAACAAAACGAAGGTGAAGGTGCATGCTAAAACGAGCGGGGGAGGTGCATGAATATGTGTGTGTACATGCAAGCAGGAGAAACCACAGCGCGGCGGCATGCAATTTGGAGAGTGAACCGTGGGGAAGAAGCTGCCAAAATGAATCCTTGGCAACATTCATTATTGGAACAGTGCAAAAGACACAGCAGTGGCACGATCAGCAGCGGGAGACGGCAAAAAAAAGGATCAAGAGAGAAGTGTAAAAGTGTAAATGAACTGGACTGGAAAACAAACAGAAGATGAAACTAACGGCAGACCAAACACCCCACCCCGTCTCTCATTTTGCCACTCCACAGAATAAAACCGTTAAATGGGAATCGAAGCGAGCGGAAGGAAACGAAGTTGGGAGGGAGCACGAACACGAGCACGAACACGAAAACGGACACGAAGAGAAAGAAGTTGGAACGGTGCCCTGTTCAGCAGCATTCCCATTCCCATCCCACAGACATACACACACACACATACACACACTACGGTTTGCCCACCCACCCTGCCCCTAGTAACAACAACCCCGTTGCCTATGCCACCCCTCAGCCAGGCTAGATGGGTCCCGGTGCCGGTCCCGGTCCCGTTCCAGTACCTTCCCGCCTACGCCCCTGCTCCAGCCATTAACTCACACACCAACAGCAGGCAAAAAAGTGTATGTGTTTGTGTGTGTGTGTGTGCTCGCGTCGCTGTTGCTGCCTCTCGCTTCGCTCTACCTTTCCCATCACGTGGCGTGGCGCGTCGTCGAAGCGGGGCCTCGACAGGAGACTATTCAAGTTGTGTGTCTCGACATACATACACACACACACACACACACACAAAGAACTCTCGCATACATACGGACAATTTTGTTGGCTTTTTTTTTGTTGATTTGCTTTGCTGTTGTTCGCATTGCTTTTGTTCGAACACCCACCCATACATACATCTGTATGTACACACATACTTACATATACACAGAAAGATCTGTGTACGGTTTATTTCTCTGTACATTTTGTCGGAATGTGCAGGGGGGTAGGTGTGGCGGCAGCAGCAGGCAGCGGAGGCGGATGAGGCACAGGTGGTGGTGGTGGGTGCGGGCGCTGCTGGCCACCATTAATTCCTAACCTAACAATCCATTGGCTGCAAACGATGTCACATTAGGCCATCAATTTGCGGTAATGCTTGTGTTGTAAGCTTCAAACCATACACACATGTGCACGTGTGTACACGCTTACATATGTACATTTCGGTATGCCACTTTTTGCGAATAATGACCCGATCTTGCCTTATCATTGAAAAATGGTGGGAAAATATTTATTCATAAACTTTCCATACTTTTACCCAATTTTATCTAACCCTGCGGTTAGATAACGTTGCGGCGTAATTGGATTTTGGAAGGCATTAAATCGACGACAATCAAATGCGTGGTAAACTACAAAATTCTCTTATATTCTCCAACAGACAATAATAATCCTTTGCTTGTTAGCAACAATCATTTATTTGGCAGTTAAACTCATTTCAAATTCATATTCAAAAACTGGCGCCAATATAATTTGTGATTACACTTAGTGTTGATCAGCGATAACTATTTTACATGCCGTTTGAAAGTGTGCTGTTAGGCACAAGGAGCTCAAGGAGCCGAACAAATATCGATATTTTCAAGGTTTTTAAGGTTGATTAGCTTGCATTTGTCTAGATCTGCACTTCTCTTGTTTTCTTATAATTTGGAGTATGTGTGTGTGTTATTTGTCGTTATATTTTCCTTTCGAAATGCAAGAATACCATCGGCTGCTTTTACAGGATTGATTTTCCGTTCTGAGTACACACCTGTTAAAAGCTGTCTGCTACGAAAGGGATGACTTGTTATCGTTTGCAGTCGTATATCATCCCTGTCCAGGCTTTAAGCGCATGTATGCTGTTAAGCGCAAGAGCGATGTTAAGCCAAGAAATAAGCATTTCACGTCGATAACAGTTAACATGATCTCAAGGTTGCGTTCGTGGGGGGCGCTGATAACTATCGATGTTAAACACAAAATCGGCAGCAGCATGGCAGCAACAACAACAGCGACAACGACAACGACGACTCCTCCAGCAGATCAGCGAAATGTGGAGATTAAGGCGAGGATACCCGGCGGATCTGAGGACTTTGCACGCCGCCTGGACATAGCCAAGCAGCTGACTGGCAGCCCAACAGGCGAGCTCCTCGTGCAGCGGGATGTCTTCTTCAATTCGCCACTGGGTGGACGGCTGAAGCTGCGCTACCTGCAGCCACCGGCACGCTCCCAGCTGGTCTACTACAATCGTCCCGATGTCGCCGGTCCCAAGTTGTCCAGCTTCAACAAGCTGGAGATAGACGAGCCAGCGGTGCTCGAGAAAATACTCAGCCAGACGAACGGCATCCAGGGCGAGTTGGCCAAAACGCGGCATTTGTTCATGCACGAACAGACGCGCATCCATCTGGACGAGGTGCGGGATTTGGGCTACTTCATGGAGTTCGAGGTGTGTCTGCGCGCGGAGCAAACACTCGAGGAGGGTCAGGCGGTGGCCGAGCAGCTGGCGGAGACTTTTGGCATTCAGAAAGCGGATTTAATGAGCGGCTCCTACTTCGATGCGCTGAGCAGTGGAAAATGAAAGAATTTTTGTTATATTTTTATTTGTTTGCAAAGTAAACGAATGAACGTAACTGTTTTTCCTGTTTTTGGACTGACTAAATGCAAATTGGACTGAGGGACACTGGGGGGACAAGAGCAAATGCTGGCTTAAGGCTAAAGGGCTTATAGACCTAGGACTGAGGATTACGCAGGACGATGAACACTGGCAGGGGGCAGCCCCCCCTCCTAGCAGTAGGAGCCAATCAAGCTGATGGAAAGTGTCTCCGATATGGGATCCGGCGCAGAGATCGGCTTCCAATACAACCAATTGTAGCTGACTGCAAGAGAGAAAGAGAGAGAGAGAGAGGAACAGAGCTAGTGTGACACAAATTAGAGCGAGCAAGCAATAGCCAAATAAGTGTTGTTCAACTCACGAACAAATGACTGCGTGAGACGGATGGACAGTGTGCGACAACGATGGCGACACTCGCTGGTGGGACGCAAAATGATGAAGCGTGTGCCCACCGCTTGGTGCACATACACATTGGGGCACTCCGTTTCGGGCAGTGTATAAGCCGGCGCTTGGGCTGTATCGATGGCCATGTAACGCTCAAGAGCCACGGCCAGGCTGGGCAGCCGCGAGGGTCGCGCGAAAATAGGCCGCAGCAGGCGAGCGGGCAGCATGCGATTGCAGCGCCACAGATTGTGCGCCTGCTGTGTCCAGGTGGGTGCTGGACTGCCGCCGCTGCTGTTGAACTGCCCGAAGAGATCCTCGAGATTGTGAACCCCTTGGTTGGTGGAGTGCACGCGGTATGCGTCCCGCTGGAAGATCACATGATTGCTGGCATAAATATTATAGAAGTCCCCCAGATCCATGGCCTCCTGTTGGCTCTTGAACGCAAATGGCACACTGTCCCCGCCCACGGTCAGGCCCAGCGGCTGAGCGTATTCATCGCTCTCGAGCCAAACGCTCTCCACATTGGCACAGGGCCCGCAGCTGAGATCCTCCATTTGGAAGAAGGGATTGCCCATCAGGCAGGACTCATCGTAGAGTTCGGTCAGTCGTGGAAAGCGTTGGATAAGCGGCATCGTCATGCGTCGCCACATGCGCATCCCTGGATAAACCGTTGACTGCACGACGCGCTCGCTGCCGGCACCAGCACCGCCGCCGCCACCGCCGCTGCTTGACGCCTCATAGCGGTAGGCGGCCACGCACAGCGACACTAGCGTCAGGTAGAACAACCAGCAGAGGATTTGCCGCCGGCGATCCAATAAATGATGCAGCACCTCCAGCTTGAGGTAGGCCATTAGCTGCGGGGGCGGCAGCAGCGCTGCACTGACAATGCCTCGGTAGCCGCCACCAGCTGCAGCAGCATTCTGCTGCCGAAAGTACTGGAACAGCACGTAGCTATCGAAGGACAGCGGCCGCACCTCTCGATGCGCCTCGGCCAGACGTCGCAGCTGGCGCACGGCGCTGCTGTAGCGTTGCAGCAGCTGCTGGCGACTCAGCTGCATAAAATTCAAATCAATATCGATGTCATAGTCATCCATGGCCTGCCTTTTCCGCCGGATCTCCTCCGTCTCTGCATTCGATGACGTTTTTGTCTTTGTCTCCGTGTTGGCCCGCGGGGGCTGCAGGGGATTTCCGTTCGCCCTGTCGCTTGCGGCCTCCGTGTGCATATATGCGAGTTATCTAAATTGTTGTTGCCTTTCGAATTGTTTATAATTTATTGCTTTTGCTTTGGTTTTGTTGTTGTTTTTGTTAACGAATTTTTTGCGAGTGGCGTGAGATTTTTTTTTATTTACATTGCCATTTGACCGTCAGATGGCGCTGCTTCTGTTGCCAGTTTTTGGAATTTGTTTCTTATTTCGGCCCCGTACTTAGCATACACTTGAATTTTACTATGCATAGAGTTTGCACATTTTATAATCATAAAATTGGGTTTTCGCGTCGTTGGGTTGGCAGTTTCTGCGTGTAAAGACGTAACAAAATAAGCAAATTCCACCCCAGCACAATAGAAGTAAAAATACACTAACGCGTGCACTGCAGTTGCAGCTAGTGGTGAGAGTTTATATTGGGGGGGTCACACTTGGCGAGAAGTTAAAGTCCAATTGCAAAGAAAAAGCTGCGCTGCACTTGATAATTATTATTTAGTTACATTATTTTCGTTTCTCTTTTTTTCTAGCTAGAATTTGGAACATTCAAAACATATATTAGAAATTGAAGACTCCCATCGATGGTTAATCGATAGTTGCTGTCGCTAGTATCGATTGTACTATTTCTGTCCCGTCAATTTTATTTGGAATTTCTGTGTGCAAAAATTAAAAGTCTGAGCGACTAAGTAGCTAAATCATTGGCAAAACCTACACCTGGCCGAAGGAGCGTATCAAATTAGCAGAAACTGAGCATTTTGCTGGTTGAAGGAGAAGACCAAACCACACCACACGCACCCACACACACGAGTGTAGGAAAAAAAAAAAAAACAAAGAGTCAGCAGCATCAGCCATGCCACGAGGAAAGTTCGTTAACCACAAAGGCCGCAGTCGCCACTTTACATCACCCGAGGAGCTGCAGCAGGAGTCCGAGGAGGAGAGCGATCAGTCAAGCGGCAGCGGCTCCGGCGACGAGGAGACCGGCGGCAACAAGGCCTCCGGCAGTGCGGCGACATCAAAGCCAAAGGCGCCAGCGGCCCGCAAGACTGCCTCCCGTCCAGCCCATCGTCAAAAGCAGCGTCCGGCGGTCAGCTCATCGGAATCTGACTCTGAGGAGGAGTCCGATGATGATTCCGAGCAAGAGGCGCGAGATGCCAAAAAGGGCGTGGCATCGCTCATCGAAATCGAGAATCCCAATCGTGTGACCAAGAAGGCAACACAGAAAATCGCAACCCTAAAGCTGGACGATGGTGGTGGCTCCTCGACGACCACCTCCTCATCCACCGGTGCCGCTGCCGGCAGCACCGACCCGGAGCTCTCACGTCGCGATCGTGAGCAAATTGAGAAGCAAAAGGCGCGTCAGCGCTACGCGAAGCTTCATGCGGCCGGCAAGACAACCGAGGCTAAGGCAGATCTCGCCCGACTGGCACTCATACGCCAGCAGCGTGAGGAGGCCGCTGCCAAGCGTGAGGCAGACAAAAAGGTGGCAGCCGACACTGGCAAGAAGCCGGGATCCAAGTAGGCAGAGGCCAAGCACCCCCCAGCCCCCCCCAGGATGCCCGCAGAACCAAATGGAAGAGGGCTAATGGCAATTAGTTAAGAAAATGTAAAGTAAACAAATTAATCAGGAAAGAGGATTAGGAGGAGCTCCGATCTGTTTGCCGTGGAGAAGTGGAGGATGAGGAATGCCAGGAACTAAATTTTCAAAACAAAAACAAATCTTCAGGTTTTCTATGCAGCGTCTTTTTTGTAATTTGAGAATTATAAAAAAAAAAAATAATAAAAATTATGTAAATGTATACATAAATACATAATATGTATACATATTTACATAAAATCCACAAAATGAAAGTTCACATCCCATGGTGGGGTGCCGTTATCCACGCTCAAGAGGGACACGCGCTAGAAGAGGATGGAGCTAGAGCTATTGCTTCCCGTTAGAGAGTGGCCTGTGTGGCTGCATATATTTTACAGTCAGAAACTAAGTGCAACTTAAATACTAACTAAAGAACTAATCATTGCGACTAAACTACCTTCCACACCTCCTCGAAGGCGCTGCACAGCTTGGAGCAGGCGATGGCCGCCGATAGCGGATAGTTGCTGATGGAGAACAGCTCCTCGGTGTAGTCCGTCTTGAGCACGCCGTGAGCAAAGGCGCCAATTACCATCACCACAGGCTCATCGTAGGTCACGCTGCCCTCGTCGCCGTGCGGCACGAGTTCGCGGCAATTGGTCACCAGCTTGCCGGAGAAGGACATGGCGTACTTCTTGCAGCCAACCGGCAAATGGTCTGTGATGGGATTCTTAATGACGCTCATCAAACGCCGCGACGAGTCGTTGGCTCGAATCTGAAATTTGTGCAGCAGCTGAACCATCAAACCGGCAAACCTCTTGAAGGTGCGTGGAATGCGCGTTTGTGGGTTTATCTCGATGAGCACATTGTGCTCGGTGCGCACAAACACTTGCAGCAGGCCGGCACGATTCAGCGGTGAGTCGAAGAGCATCAACAGGCATTGGTGGGTGATGTCGGGGCGGCAGGAGCCAGGATCGCGTTGATTTTTACGCATAATGCCCGCATGATCGTCGCAGTTGAGCAGCTCAAAAGTGCCGTGCACCTGTGGAGTGGATGGTAGTTGTAGTGGTGGTCAGTGAACACAATTTATGGCCACAAAGCACTCGAAACACTCACCTTAACCGTCTCCAGCTGTGCGCCCTCCAGCACGATGATCAAACGCTTCTCGCTGGCATTCACGTGCAGCACCTTGAAGTGCTTCTTGTCCAAATCAAACTCTGGGTCATCGCTTTTGCGTCCCACAAATTTGCGCTTGCGATTTATCATTTTTCCCTGGCCACCCATTTTTTAATATTTATTTGTACAAAAACAAAAACCATGTGCACCATGTGCGGCCAGCAATTACCGATGATTGCAAATATTACAGCACTGCAAAGCCATCGATACTATCGATATCCGCACTCCTGCCCATCTTCAGTCAAAACAACAATCAGCTGTGCGCTCAAGTTTTTTACGCCTGCAAATTGCAAAGTAAATTCATTTCAGACAGTTCAACATTTTGTTTTGGCCGGAACAAGCATGTCTGTTGTACGCCGTGACGTGGCCCCCTTGCTGCAGCGGGTTCGGGCCTTTCTCCTGGGCGTAAGTATGGCCGCCGCAAGCCTCCCAAATGTTACGTTATGTAAGACGAATGCGAGGAATTAATACGTTATATTTATTATATTGCAGCGTGAGCACACACAGGCACTGCGCTTCGAGGATGGTGTAGCCGATCGCACCCAGCCGCCACCAAAGATCCCCGATGGACCCTCGCAGCTGTACTCGGCCAACTATTATTGCCTGCGCGACGGACGTCGCGAGGTGAATCCTCCCATCGATCTGGTCGAGCAGCAAAAGCAGCTCGCAGCGGAGGGCACTGCACCGCCCAAGGCGACCAAGTTGCCCACACCCGGTCAGGTCTATGCCTGGGATTAAGTTTCTTTTTGAAGTAGCAATCCCCTCCCCCTTTTTTTTTGTGTTGTAAATTGATTTTAGGCTGAAACTAAAATAGAATCCATGGAAGCCAGTCAAAGTGGATGAAAGATTTGCTTTTATTGGAATATTTACAATGCGAATCGGCTTAGAAACTAACAAGAAATCGATGATTGCACAGCACTGCCATGCTATCGATAGCTGACTGCTGCCCATCTTCAGTCATAGCAACAAACAGCTGGGCGCTAGGACACTCAATAGACGCGCGGTTTGATCCCCACATTGATGCCCGTGGTGGAGCGTAGAATGATATTCAGCACCAGCTGCACGTCCTCGCCTTGGGGCAGCAGCTCAAAGTGTCGCACCATCTTGCTAATGGTGCTCTTCATCTCCAGCATGGCAAACTTTTGGCCAATGCAGTTGCGTGGCCCCGCCGAGAAGGGTGTGTAGGAGAAGGAATTGATTTCGCCCTTGCGCTCCGAGCTGAAACGTTCCGGCACGAACTTGTGCGGCTCGGGGAAGTGGTCCGGATCGCGTTGAGCATGGTAGATCAGTATCATGACATCTGTGTTGCCGGGTATCAGCTTGCCATCTGCAGGAAGGCAAGAAGGTCAGCAAAGAGTGAAAGAAAAAAAGGAAGCGCGCGGCAACCCACCCAGCACGGTGTCCTCGACAATGTGGCGTCCGATAATGGGCACCGAGGGAAACAGGCGCAGCGACTCCTTGATCACACACTCCAGATACTTGAGCTCGCCCAGCTGCTGGGTGTTCACGGGCGCATTCTTGTCATCGCCGAGGACATCGCGCACCTCCTGAAAGACGCGCGCCTGCACCTCCGGATGGCGTGCCAGCAGATAGCAGGTGAAGGCAATGCTGCTGGTGGTGGTGTCATGGCCCTCGAACATGAACGTGTCCACCTCCTCGCGTATGTCCTCATTGCTCAGGGGCGCACCATCAACGGTCGACTGCAGCAGCACATCCAGCAGGGCCATGCGGCGCTTCTGGCCGACATCATCCTGGGACGCTGCATTGGACGCCTCGTACGTGCCATCGGCCATGGACTTTTGCAGCAGATCCCGTCGCTCGCTGATCACGCCGTTCGTGAAGTCCTGCATCGTTTTTATATTCGCATTAAGCTCGGCGAACGCAGAGGAAAAGAAGAGCCGCATGAAGACGTCCAAACGTTGGGCGGGATTGGTGAAACGTTCCGCCAGCATGGCAGAGGCACTAAGGGGAGGAGCAGGAGGAGATTGTCAGAGCTCGAGCTGCATCCCAGCTGACATGCAACTCACGTTGTCACCGACTGCACGTAGGGAAAGTTTGGCTGCAGCTGCGCATTGACCTTGACGCCCATGGCCGTCTCAGCGATGATGTCCAGGGCGCACAGGCAGGCAACGGGGAACATATTGATCACCGTCTTGCCGTCCGCACGATCGTACAAGTTCTTGACCATAATGGCGCTCTGCTGATCAAAGACCTCCACGAACTGTTCGAGTATCTTAAAGTGAAACGCCGGCGTGATAATCTTGCGCCTGCGGAACCATTTCTTGCCCTTGCTCAGCAGCAAACCGTCGCCCAGCCAGTTGACCAGCAGGCCGTATAAGTTATTCTTCTGTATCGTCTGCTGGCTGCTCATGATCGCCTCGATCATCTTCGGGTCCGCTGTCATCAAGCCGCGATCTTGGAGGATCTGGAAGCGTATGTTCTTGCCATGTGTCTGGATCAGGCGCCACTGCAAGTCGAACACGGCTGCAAGGGAGAGGAGAATGATTCGCTGATTCGCAGCCAAAGGATTGCTTCGTTCTTGTGCGTTGCCTACTTTTGGGCGTCTCCTTAAGCATCATTGGAGCATTGCCCACGACGGGCCATCTGAAGGGCCCCTTGATGCCGGCCTTATCAAAGTATTTGCTGTGTTTCCGACCCACCAGATAGTCCCAGACGACGGCCACCGTCAACAGCAGCACCAGCAACTCCACAAACATTTTCTATCCAACACGTTCACGGTCCACGGTCCACGGACACACTGTTTGGCCACGCTCGCTGGTGTGGCTGTTTTGTAGCCAATTTTGGGCTGCGATAAGCGGGGCAGCCGTAATCAGCGGCCACTACACTAACCATCGCCTTGCGGTTGCGAGTTCAACAATGGGCCTGCAGATGGCCCAAGCCTTTGCCTTGACAGTGTCTCATTTAGCTCTTCTTATGGGTTATCAGTGAATAGAGCCCACCCCTGCCTCGCTTGGGATCTGGGGATCTCGAAGCAACCCCAGCATGACTCAAGGCCTTTGGCCCGTATCGGCAGACTAGAACTCTTCTAAATTCAATCTGTTCACTGGATAACAGTCTGGGCAGATCTTTATCTGCCCTTGATCTCTGATAAGATCGGCAGAATGCTCTGCCTTTTGGCTGCTTTCTGCTGCTCAAATTCTTATCTTGTTTGGGGCGTCATGCCAGTCATGCTGAGACAGCGCTTTTTGGAGCTAATCTCCAACACAATCGTCAACGTAAATGGATAACAAAATAGTTATTGCACTGCAAACTGCAAACTGCAGTGGGAGTGGGAGTGGGAGTCGGATCTGGGCGAGAGTCAGTGCAGAATAAGAGCAGATCTGCCAAGGTTTCCCTTGGCTGGTTCCTGCTCTTAAGAACTGATTCTCTCTCTCTCTCTCTCTCTTGAATGCAATGTCTGAGCGCAACGGAGTTCTAATCGGTTGGATGCTGTGCGCCACACAACAGGTTCGACGACATCTACATTGACGCTTTCCACGCTCCAGAGAGAGAGAGAGAGAGCGAGCGGTGAGAATGTCGCCTGACCGATTGGACTTTTGTTTACATTTCCATTGATGTACATTGATGGGGCAGACATTGTGTGTGTGGTTCTAGTTGCAACTTAGTCTATGGTTTGCTTAACTCTACAACTGACAGCCAACAGATAACTGACTCAGAATGGCATTCTTTTAGTCAGCGAAGCTGATGTTCGGCTGTGCAGTTTGCAGCTTTTCTTATAGATCTAAACAGCGGCAAGCTTTACGTGTTATAACTATAGCCAAATCGCGATAACAAAGGCGAGTAATCAGCGTGATTCGACAGAGGCCAATTTATGCCTTCTCTTGGGCAAAGTTTCGCTCTTAGTCACGCGACTCTTATGGATCTGTAATCTATGCCAAGTGGCATATTGGATTACAGTCTCAGTCGCACAGTTCGCTTGCACTGGTGGCTGCACAATGATCGCTTTTGCTTTGTTCCTGCTGGCGCTTGCTTCCCTTCTTGTGTGGGATTTTCTGTGGCGCAAGCGGCGCAATGATATGCTCCACTATATGCCAGGTCCACGTGGCCTGCCGCTGCTTGGCAATGTGCTCATGTATCGCGGTCTCGATGCCGAACGTAAGTTCAAAGCTAAACCAACATATTCCTGTCTTCCATGGCTGCTTTCTGCTTGCAGAGATCATGGGCTTTGTGTGCAAGAATCGCAGCAAGTATGGCTCGCTGTACAAAGTTTGGGTGCTCAATCAGTTGGCTGTTTTCTCCACGGATCCGCGTGACATTGAGTTCGTTCTGAGCAGCCAGCAGCACATTACCAAGAACAATCTGTACGAGCTGCTGCACTGCTGGCTGGGCACGGGGCTGCTCATGAGCACTGGCAAGAAGTGGCACGCACGCCGCAAGATTATCACGCCCACATTCCATTTTAAGATTCTCGAACAGTTTGTGGAGATATTCGATCAGCAGAGCGCCATTATGGTGGGGCAATTGCAGCAGCGTGCGGATGGTAAAACGGCCATTAATATCTTTCCTGCTGTTTGTTTGCTGGCGCTGGATATCATCGCAGGTGGGTTGCACGATCCTCCAGCCATCTCCAAGTTGTCTGTTACTTTCGCATCCTCATAGAAACCGCAATGGGCAGCAAAATCCAGGCACAAATGAGTCCCAATCTGCCCTATGTCCAAGCTGTCACAGAGTGAGTTTCAATCTTCTTTCTTCTGCACTCGCTCGAGCTGCCAGCAAACTTTCCTTGCAGGGTAACCAACATAATGACCACCAGATTCATTCACGCCTGGCAGCGCATCGATTGGCTTTTCCGTTTGCTCAAGCCCAGCATGGCCAAGCGGCAGGATGGCGCCATTAAGGTGATGCATGACTTCACCGAGGGCATCATTAAGCAGCGTCGCCAGGCGCTGGTCAGCGCGGAGGAGCAGCAGCAAACGAATGAACTCGGGCAGAAGCGTCGCATGGCGCTGCTGGATGTGCTGCTGCAGTCGAGCATCGATGGTGCGCCCCTGAGCAACGATGACATACGCGAGGAGGTGGACACGTTCATGTTCGAGGGCCATGACACCACCACCTCCGCCATCTCCTTCTGCCTGTACGAGATCTCGCGTCATCCGCAGGTGCAGCAGCGTCTGCTGCAGGAGATACACGAGGTGCTGGGCATTGACCGACAGCGTGCGGTCACCCTGCGCGAACTGGGTGAGCTCAAGTATCTGGAGAACGTGATTAAGGAGTCGCTGCGGCTGCATCCACCGGTGCCCATGATTGGCCGCTGGTTCAACGAAGATGTGGAGATACGTGAGTGTCCTGTAAGGGGGGTTTCTGTCCAGCCTTGAACACCTCTCATCCTTTGCAGGTGGCAAGCGCATTCCAGCTGGCACCAACTACACCATTGGCATCTTTGTTCTGCTGCGCGATCCCGAGTATTTCGAGTCCCCCGATGAGTTCAAGCCGGAACGCTTTGATAGCCCCTCGCCACAGGCGAGTCATCCCTATGCCTATATTCCGTTCTCAGCGGGTCCGCGCAACTGCATTGGCCAGAAGTTTGCCCTGCTGGAGATGAAGAGCACCATTAGCAAGCTGCTGCGACACTTTGAGCTGCTGCCCCTGGGTCCCGAGCCACGACCCGCCATGAATATTGTTTTGCGCTCGGCCAACGGTGTGCATTTGGGCCTACAGCCACGTGCCGCTTAAGTTAAACACTGTGAATGCAAGAAAATATTTGTTAATTGAATTTCCATTTAGGTTTTATTGTTTTTTGGCGGTTTTTGTTTTGTTTTCATTTTGTGGAGCTGCTCGCAACAGCTGTTATGTCCCCCAATCAGCTGTTTGCTCTTCCTCTCCCACTGCTAGTGGTGGACTTTTTGAACCCGTTTACTTTATGTAATTGCCCCCACAGCAACGATACAAAAACCAAAGTGCACGGACACACGCGTCCACAAATAGTTCTCCGAGTGCCAGTTGAAGTGTTCCCTGATAAGACCATGTTGTTAGCACTGCTGCTGACCCTAACGCTGACCCTCATTGTGGTGTGGCTGCTGCAGCTGGCAATGCGTGAGCTGAAGCATCCGCTGAGAGGGCTGGTGCCCAGTGTCTCGCAAATGCCGTTAGTCGGTGCCGCCTGGCAGATGCGCAGCTTTCAGCCAGACAGTAAGAGACAAGACACTGCGATACTCAGCTCCGCCGATATTTACTGCTCCTCTCTCTCCTCTCTAGATCTCCATGAAAAGTTCTCGGAGTATGTGCAGCGTTTTGGTCGCAGCTTCATGGCCACCGTGTGGGGCCAGGTGATTGTGGTCACCGCCGAGCCACGCCATGTGGATGCGCTGCTGCACAGCCAGGAGCAGCTGCGCAAGAGCAGCATCTATGGCGCGCTACGCGGCTGGCTGGGCAATGGCCTGCTGCTCAGCCGTGGCGAGCAGTGGCACGGCATGCGCAAGATCATAACGCCCACGTTTCATTTTAGCATATTGGAGCAGTTCGTGGAGGTGTTTGACAGACAGAGCCAGCGGCTGGTGGAGCGACTGCAGCCCCTGGCGAAGGATGGCCGAGAGCCGATCAATATTTATCCATTTGTGGGCCTGGCAGCGCTCGATATCATCACGGAAACGGCCATGGGGGTGTGTGTGGATGCACAGCTCGATGCGGAGTCACCTGTGGTGCAGGCTGTTAAAGCGTAAGTTGCCAGTGCTGGGCTATCTCTGCCATTTTGTGCTCAACTTTGCTCCTGGCAGGGTGACAAACACTTTGGCCACGCGCTTCATGCGTCCGCATTTGCTGCCGCCGCTGCTGTTTCGTCTGTGCTGGCCCAGCGGCTATCGTAAGCAGCGTGAGGGCATACAGTGCCTGCATCAGTTCACGGATCACATCATCGAACAGCGACGCCAGCTGCTGCGGCGGGAGAACGATAGTGCAGCGGATGGGCAGCGGAACAGTCGCAATGCCTTGCTGGACACACTGCTGCGGGCGCGTGCTGTGGATGGGCAGCCGCTGACGGATAAGCAAATACGCGACGAGGTGAACACATTCATCTTTGAGGGTCACGACACCACCACATCGGCCGTGTCCTTCTGCCTGTATCTGTTGTCGCGGCATGCGGACGTCCAGCAGCGGCTGTTCGATGAGCTACTGGCGCACTTTGGCCGAGATTTGGATCGTTGCGTGGTGTATGCGGATTTTGCCGCTTTGCCGTATCTGAATTGTGTGGTCAGGGAGGCACTGCGTCTGTATCCGCCCATTCCGGCTGTGGGACGTTGCCTGGAAACGGACTTGACAGTAGGTAAGTGGCCTTAGTCTTAGCTTTAGCCTTGGACACGAGACTAGGACCTACCTCTGCAGTAGGTGGCCGCATACCAGCGGGAACGAATGTCATTCTGCTGCTCTGGCAACTGCTGCGGGATGAGACGCTCTTCGCAGATCCACTGCTGTTCCAGCCGGAGCGACAACTGGGCAAGGGCGCCTACAGCAATATTCCTTTCAGTGCGGGTCCGCGTAATTGCATTGGCCAGAAGTTCGCCCTGTTTGAGGTCAAGACTGTGGTCATTAAGCTGCTTAGACAGTTTGTGCTGCTGCCCCTCGGACCGGATGTGCAGCCCTCCATTAAGATCGTTTTACGCTCCAGAAATGGCGTCAATTTGGGACTCAGGCAGCGCCAGTATTGAATCAGCTGATTTGTGTTTCAAAAACTAGCTAGAGTAGCGCGCTATTATCGATATTTGTATCGATATTTACCAAAAAATCTACTTAATTTGAATAAAATTAGTTAAACTGAAATTGTTTTTGTAGTTAATTTTCATAATTAAATGTAATTAAATACTTATCGTGCCCGTTTTTAATTAGTGGTGACATCGATTGATAACCTACATAGCTATCGATATTGTGGCAACTGTTGCTTGCAGTCTGTCGGACTATCGATTTAGAATCAACAGTCCTGGGAGATGGGGATTCAATTAAACCAATCAAAATCATTCTTATTTTTGGCGTTTTGTGACGTCATGACACTTTGCAGCGTGAAAGCTCCGTTGCTTCCTGAAGGGGTAATTTGAATGAAAAAGTCAAATACAAATTGGAAAAGTATAAGGTCATAAGGTATACAATCTAATAAAAAGGAGTATTTATAATAAGCCAAATTGATTATTCTTCGAATTAAATTATTTTTTCAGTGTTAAAAGTCTTTGCAAGCAAGTTATATTTAATAGAACATCAAAGTCGAGGAATATGATTTGAGACTACGGTATATTTCGGTATATTTTTAAAATGGGAGTTTATATTTTGGTACATTTGTAAGGGTCTGACGGTATATCTTATCGATAATTCCGCGGTCACACTGCTGGGTGCATTTTTGTTGTTATTAAAGCTCAGCTCGGATGTGGAATAACTTTTATTACTATATTTATACCGTTTAATTAAACGTATTGGAGCTGTGAAAGTGCAACAATTGTGAGTAAATGTTGAACAAAACTCGAGGCAAACTCCAACTTTTCACTAGCGTCAGGAGAAGTTTTTTCTTCAGTTTTGTGTGTGTTTTACGATGCTGATTCGTAATTGTCTTCTTGTATACGTCGTGTACGCTCTTGCTCGCTCGCTCGCTCTTGGTCTTGGCTCTCCCAACGGCATCTCCATGTCCCGTGGCCGTGTATGAGTGTTCGCGTGCGTGTGTGTTCTCGTGTTTGTGTCTGTGCAAGCTGGTTGGAAAATAATTAAAGCAAATACAACTAAAATTTGTTGTTAGAATTTGTCTATTGCCAACATTGGAAACAAACGAAAAGAATACAACAACATAAATAAAAGAAAGTTGCTTGTCTGATTATTCGCCCCGTGGCCCTGCTTCTCCTTTGTGCGCAACTGCAGGTAATTGTCGCAACTCGTGTGTGAGAGAGAGTGACTCTGATAGAGAGAGCGAGGGAGAGCTGTACAGATGAGAGTTGAAGTGGATGTGGATATGGGAGTGGGAGAGAGACAGTGATGGAAAGACGGATGCGGCAACAGTATTTTCTGCATCAAATCCGAATTTCGGCTGCAAACAGTTCAATGAAGTTACACAAAAATTGTTTGTACTCCATCTCTCTCTTTCTCTGTCTCGCTCTCTATGTTTCTCTCTGTGGCCCCCCCGGTTCTATCAATGCCCCACCCGTTGCATATTACACTGCACTTGCAGCCAGAACTACTATCGACTCCCCTACCCCGCCCCTTTGTAAAGTGAAGGGCCTGGCAAAGTGAATTCAGAGGCAAGAACAACAGTAACCGTAGACTAAGGTTCTGCTCGCTGCAGCATTGTCGTTGTTATCGTAGGCCCTGTAGTTGTTGTTCTTGTTGTTGCTGTTGCTGTTGCTGTTGTGCTGCCCGGGAATGTAGATTGTACAGGAAATCTGTTGCTGGAACACTTTCATCTCTATGGGGGCCCTACAGCAGAGCAGCAGCAGCACCAGCACCGCTGTCCAGTGTCTCCAATTTCGATTCTGCGTGCTGCACTTGCAGTTGGAGCACAACACAAACATACCCTCACGCTTACACACACACACGTGGAGGAGGGTTTCGCTTGCAATAATTTGTAATGCCGGAAAAGCTCAATTAATGTTTAGAGTACAAGTAGAGTAGAGTAGTGGAGGGAGGGGGGCTAGTGCTTATGTTTATTTGCATTTGACTCTGGTTTTACTTGCGCCCCCTTCAATGTTTATTGGTACACACCCACACAAATGCAGCCGCAGCAACAATTCGTTTTTTTTTTTTGCTTCCCCATTCAGTAAACGTTGTGTAGTTGTTGGAGAGCGCGAGCAGCAGGAAGGAGAGAACAGGATAACAACAGCAACATCTGAAAATTAGGAGTGAGAAAAATGCACTAGCAACAACAACAACAGTAACAACAACAACAACAACAAAAAATCCACCCACATTGAGTGCGGCTCACCTCCTCTCTCTTACTCTCTCAGTTATCGGAGGTTTGCTCGCTCTCTGGCTCTCACGCTCATTCTCTCTCTCTCTCTCTCTCTATCTTTTGCTGTCTTGCGCCGTTTGTAGCAGTCAGCAGGCAGGCAAGCAGCAGCAGCAGCAGCCTCAGTCAAGACAGAAAAAGGATTTGTGTTGCAGACAGAGTTTTCCCATAGAAAAATGTTGTAAAATTCAGGTACTGGCACGGTCTAGGACGAAAAAAAAAAATAAAACGAAGAGGTTATTGCAGGCAATTGTGAAATCAAGCGGAAGGCGTTTGCAGTTTGAAATCAATTTGGTTACATTTTCCGCTTAGCACCGGCAAAGACAACCAAAAAAGAAAAGAAATAGAGTCCGTTTTTCTTTTGTCGACACAGCAGCCGCCAGCAGCCAGGCTCGCTCTCTCTCTCTCTCTCTCTCTCTCTTTCGGTGTCTCTCTGTGTGTGTCGGTCGGGCGCGGGGCTGTCCATCCGTGGATGTATCCGCCGTAGCTGCGTGTATAGGGAAAATTGTGCAAAGATGAGAGTCCGGGATCCTCATCCAATATGTGCTAACGATAACGCTCCTCTCCCTCTCTTCTTGCAGGTGCTTCAAGATGCGTCAGTTCAACATTTCGGTCATTGGACTATCCGGTACCGAAAAGGATCGCGGCCAGGTGGGTGTGGGCAAGTCATGCCTGTGCAACAGATTCATGCGGCCGATGGCCGACGATTACTTCATCGATCACATATCAGTGCTCAGCCAGAGCGACTTCAGTGGACGGATCGTGAACAACGATCACTTCCTGTACTGGGGCGAGGTGCGCAAAACCACAGAGGAGGGCGTCGAGTACAACTTCAATATCATCGAGCAGACAGAGTTCATGGACGACTCCACATTCCAGGCCTTCAAGGTGGGCAAAATGGATCCCTACTCAAAGCGCTGCACCGCCACCAAAGTCTTCTCCGCGGAGAAGCTCATGTATATATGCAAGAATCAGTTGGGCATCGAGAAGGAGTACGAACAGAAGGTGATGCCCGAGGGGCGTCTGAGCATCGATGGCTTTGTCGTCGTGTTCGACGTCAGTCCCGTGCCAAACCGCAGCGTTGAGAAGCAGGTGGAGTTCGTACAGAATGTGATTGCCACCATTGTGAAGAACAAGAAGCCGCTCGTGCTGGTCACCACCAAGAATGACGATGCATACGAGCTTTATGTGCGCGAGGCGGAGAAGATCAGTCAGCGCAAGGACTACAAGAGCACGGTGCAGCTGATCGAGACGTCGGCCCATGAGAGCATTAACATCGATTTGGCCTTCCTCATGCTCGCCCAAATGATTGACAAGGTGAAGAATCGTGTGAAGATCATTTCGTACCAGGAGTCGGCCAAGTCGCGCAAGGAGCTGCTGGACACCAGATCGGAGGCGGTCACACGACTGATACGCAATCAGATCACCGATTATCACATCCTCTGGTCGCAGGGCTCCAAGATGCTCTCCCAGTATCGCGAGTGGAACGAATTCTTGAACATATTCGGCCACGAGGCCGGGCAGAAGCTCTTCCGCCGCCACATGAAGAAGCTGCGCGATGATCACCTGAACAAGAAGCTTCACCAGTATCTGGATAAGTTCGCCCTGGCCTTGGAGTACATGCTGCCGGACATTGGGGCGTTGAATATCATCGATGACGATGCCTGGGAGTGTGCCCGCAACTATCTGCAGAATCACATTGAGTTTGAGCAATATTTCTTCGAGTGCCCCCAGGCCTCGTGGACCGAGCTGGTTGACATGGACGAGGCCGAGGATGAGGCGCGCATACCCTTCGATGTGCTGGAAACCTCCGAGGCAGAGACAGTATTCCGAAACTATTTGAATTCCGTGCAGCAGGACAAGAAGAAGATTGGGTAAGTCCTAACAAAAAGCAGCAAAGATCTCCCACTTGATGTTCATCCTTAATCTTTATTCATCCCTCAGCTGGAAGCAGCAGTTCAAGATGCTGCTGGAGGAATCCGGCTTTGTTACGCCCGGCAAGCAGCTGTCCGAGGTGCGTGTGCTGTTCATGGGTCGTGAGTGCTTCGAGGCGCTGTCCGAGCATGATTGCCAGCAGATCTACGACATCCATCAGGACGAGATAATCGAGAAGAGCAAACAGAACTTTGTCGAGCTGCTGCTGGAGCATGCCCAGTACTTTTTGCAGTTCAAGAACGTGGACATTATCACGCAGGAGGATGTGCGCCAGATTACGGATGTCATACAGGAGGATTCGCGCTACAAGATGCTCGACCGCTTGGACCAGGAGCGACGCGTGATGCTCGTGCAGCATCTGCGCTTCATTCACTGCCCCATACGCGATCATTGCCCGTTCTTCAACAACTGTGTGGACAGCCTGATCGAGGAGGTGCTCGCCGACAAGTCGGCCACCAGCAATCACAAGACACCGGGCGTAGGAGTTGGCGTTGGTGGTGGTGGCGGCTGGAAGACGACTGGCAATGGCAGCGATCGCACCCTCAATCTGCTGATTGTTGGCTCCGAGCATTTGGCCAGCGATCTGCTCAACGATATACGCATCTGTACGGGCAGCAAAGGCGAGTATATCTACGAGAATCAAACGTACTATCTCAATTATCGCATTGCCAATGGGGACATGGAGGCCTTCAAGGCCATCGACGTCTATTCGAGTGGTGAGTGTGGCTGCTGCTACTCCTTCTGCTCCTCCTCGACACACACTCTCTTGTCTTTTGTAGGCCTCATCTGCGTGTACTCCAATCAGCAGTCGTTCGAAACGCTCAAGGACAACCTGGAACGAACGCTGCTGTGCAACCTGGAGCTGGAGGATAAGTTCGAGAATCTGCCCATTGTGCTGGTGTATCAGCCGCAGGATCTCAAGGAGAACGAGGTCGAGTATCTGCGCAGCGAGGGCATGCGCCTGTCGGAGATGCTGCACTGTGACTTTATCGATCACACGCAGAACCATCAGAAGTATGTCTACGACATACTGAACATTGTCATCCTATCGCTCAAGCTGACAGAGATGAAGAGCTACGATCCGTATCCCTCCAATCACACCGATCTCCGTATTCTCTGCTGCATCTTCTGCGGCGATCAGTATGACATTGAGAACATTGTCCAGCCGCTGGTCGCCGAATCGACGCTCGTGAAGGCCAGCGAGCATTCGATCATTGTCGATGTGTTCATTGGCGATGCCAAGCGGCGGGTGGAGTTTATACTCTCCTCCTACCACGGCACCAATCAGTATCGGGATGAGCTTATCCATGGCTACATTTACTTTTACTCGGCCAAACGTCGCTCATCCCTGGCCAATCTGAGGTACGTACGGAGGGATCTTTGGCAGTGCTTCTACTAACTTAATTTTTGGCTTACTTTTGACAGCATTTTGGCTGCCCAGAATGCCAACATTCCGCTGCAGATCATTGCCGTGACGGAGAGCGGCGGCGTCAATGCGTTCTTCAACAGCGACATTTGTCAGTTTCTCATTACCGAAGGCAATGCACTGGCCGATCGCTTCAAGGGCAGCTTCATGACATTCTCAGCGGATCAGTATGTTAAATGTAAGTTTGCACAGTCCGTCCCCCTACTGTTTCCTTGCTTCAGGCTAATTATTTGCTCCCTTTGTGTGCTTTTGCAGTTGCATTTTATAATCCATTCCTGAAGACCGCCTGGGACAACAAGTACGAGGTGGAGAATTTGCATGTGGAGGAGTCAATTACATTAGATTCGGGCGAGGGTACGCTGGAGAGTTCGGTGAATCAGATGCCGCGCCCACCGCCCCGCCACGAGAGCTACATGCTGTCAAATACATTAGGCACCGATGGTTCCGGCAGTGAGAATTACGAAATGCTTCCTACCCGATCTCTGAACTCATTAAATGGTAAGCGCCTAACCGAATGGAACTTTTATGTATTTATTGTCTTATTTCCATATCGTTTCGCTTTGCAGAAGAAAGAGATATATCATTAGATGAAATCTACGATGAAAACAACGAAAAGCCCAAGCACCTGCATCAAAGTAAGTTCCATGCTGGCGGCCACTAAAACCAAACCCCACATTTATCCAAGCCCCAACAAAAAAATAGAAAAGAAAAGAAGAAAAACTCTGACCAAGCCAAGCCCAAAAAACCAAACCAAAAATATCCGATTCAGAATTATATTTGTGCGCAAACTCTCCCAAAAAGAAAACACAATTAAATATGATAATAATTATGATAATAATAATAGCATTCCTAACTACCTACCTGCCCGCCTCTACCCAACTACATATATATGTATATGTGTATATAAGTCGTATATATATATCATATATCTATTATATATTCATTCATTCATTCATTCCATTCTCATGCTCACTTCTCATCAACCATTGCCATAAATCATTCTCACATAAGTGCGCCATTTACTCTCCATATACTTACTATATGCAGTATCTATATACTATATATAATATAATCTATAATGATTAATGATTAATTAACGATTCATCTTAACCAAACCTTTTTAATCGATTTATCTCTGTGTGTGTGTCATTTGTTGTTGTCATTGAAAATTATTTGCTCAAACTCGAATCAAAAAAAAAAAAAAACGAAAAAAACTATATAAGGATTCCAGATATTCCCTCCTCCAACAACTCCTCCAGAGCCAGCCCCTCCAGATCATCAGCTCATTACATGCACATATAAGAGTCAATTCGTTTCGGCTTCAGAATCAAGTTTGGAAGAAATAACATGTAATCTAACTATTTGAATATATTTCAACCTATTTGCTTCCCTCTTTTTTCCAATCTATACTTTTATTTCACTATCTCTCTGCCTATCTCTCGTTTTCTTAGTTTTCTATTCTTTAGACGGTTTCTTTTTCGTTATTACTCTGCTCCTTCACTCAGTAAAAAAAAACACCACATTAAGTTCCTTCCAGTTCCCTGATTCCCTAAGAAAAATGTGCTTAGCCATAGGACCTTGCGGTGGTAGCTCGTTCATGTATATTAAATAAAATAGATCTTTATTCAAAACTCTCGAAAATGTCGCATCCTGGACTGAGGAACGCCAAATCTGAATTTGTAAAAAGTAACAACTTTCAGTGTAAATTTGTTCAAAATCCTTGACTGAGGAGCACTGCTGCATGTCGCGGTACAGGCATTAAGGGAGGACATCGCTAAGTGTCGCTTAACTACTGCCCAAGAGGTGCAACGAGACCACTGCAAGGTTTAGCTAGCCCCACCCTCTCCTATTCCACACCCTGCACTTACCCTACACCAGGGTTCTGCTCTGCTGCAGCGCTGCCGCTACAGTTATTCTTACCGTTTTGCGTGCCGATTCCATGCAATGTGCTCTTCCTTGAGTTTTCTTAGCGACTTTCCTCCCATTTTCGCTTATTAGTTGTGTTTTAGTTTGCTCTTTTTCGTGTGCTCTTTTCCTTTTTGATCCTTAAGTTTCGCAGGCCGCGCGCGGCTGCCTGCTGTATACTAAACACATAATCTCTCTATGTACATACACATGCTCTATAAACCCATAAATCCCGTACACCCCACCCGATAACCCAACAACCCGACAAACCCTTCGATTGGAATCGAAATATTTGTACAAAAGTTATTTCGTTCGTTTGCTGTTCTCGTTCTTGTTCTCCATTTTGCTTTGCCATCTCTTTGCTCTCCCAACCTTCCACTCTCCCCCCACTCTCTCTCTCTCTCTCTCTCTCCCTCCTTCTGTTTTTGTGGAAGATTTTTCTGCAGCGCTGAGTCGAACCGAAACTGATCTGGTAACTCTCTTCTGCTTCTCGTTTCTCTTTCTACCATTTTGCTAAACTCTCTCTCGCACCCACACACATACAAGCAGCGGATGTCAGCGGATCGAAGGATTCATTGGCCGCCCACGATGCAGGTTAATCTTTACTGTTAATGCTCAGCACGCAACCACCCTCCGCCCCAGTCCCCCGATAGATATAAATCCCAGCTAGCTGCCTGATTTCCCCACTCCTTCTGCACGCAGTTTGTTCCGTTACATCACCTCCCCTCCCCACCACACACCCCTCAAGTTTAGCTGTAGATGGGAGAAAGCCTGCTGGATTAATGATTGAAGCGGGAGAGAACCCCCGAACTCCACCTCCACTCTTAGGCCTGCCTAATCCGATCTCCCAATCTCTTTCCTAAATCAGAATGGCTGGAGGACAAGAGCGATGGGCGACGCAACATGAACAAAAACTCAATATGGAACAACTTCAGCGGCTCAACGCACGCCTACACCACGGGCCGGCGGCACATTGACTCCAATCTTAACAAGATCCGTCCGAAGGGTCCCAGCCAAACGTTGAAGGTGGGCGAGGCGCCCAGCCGCAACTGTCCGGCAATGAGCTCATCCACCTTTACGCTGCCCACACAGCCGCCGGGCAAGCTGAATATGAAGAATTTCCAGCTGGTCAGCGAGGCGGTGGCCAAGATGAACTTCACGGGCTCCGGTTCCGGTTCTGGTTCGGGCTCCGGATCTGGTTCCGGCACTGGCCTGGGCCTCTGCACTGGCAGTGGCAGCATGGCCGACTCATATCTGGGCGACTGTGACCCTGTGACTGTGGGCAAGGATGGCAAGCGGTATGATCACGCCCAGTTGGATGGCGAGGACGAGGACTCCGAGGAGCTGGCCGAGTACGAGCAGATCTATGAAAACGAAGGTAGGATCGAATAGGATCGGAACCTCCTCCTCCATCACCTCAATCACGGGAATCTCTCGAAACTCTCACACCTCTCTCTCTCTCTCTCTCAAATCATTCGCTAACGCACCTCCCGCAACCCCGCGCTCCTTACTCCTTCCGGTTTAGTTTTTGTTTACTCTCTTTACCCACCTCTCTCCCCTATTCCCCCCGCCAGGCAGGGCATTTATCCTAGAACTCACAATCCCCTGCTGGATCACACACACTCATCTTATCTTTTCTGCCTTTTTATCCCTGCCATCCACAGACTGCACCGAGTCGGATAGCTGCGCCAGTTCGACGGAGCGGCGTGTGCGCCAGCAGAATGCCTACTACAAGGCCAGCAGCAAGGCGAGCAAGGCCAGTGCCAAGAAGCAGAAGAAGAAGAAGGTGGCCATACCCGTGCAGACGCCGCGTGTGCCACCATTTGGCTCCTATGTGAGTCCGCCGGAGATTCCACTGCACTATCAGCGCATGACCGTCGTCGGGGCAGGTGAGAAAAGTATGTGTCGTGTTTGTGTTGCATCAAAATCCTAATCTATCCTGCTCCTGATTGCTCCTACTCCCTCCTCCGCTTGGGTTTGCACTTGGATATCAGCTGTTTCTGTTTCTCTCTCGCTCTCTCTCTCTCTCTCTGTCCCCGTGCCAACCATGAACCATGCCACCGCTCAATGCTTCACATTCTTCCAATTCACAGAGAAACCCGAGGCTGGTGTGCCGGAGTTCATGAAGAGCGACAAATCCCCAGAGGTAAGCGCTCGCACGCAACCCTGCCATTCATAAGGGACCTCTTTGACGCTTTTGTCCCGTTTTTTAGTATTCCATGGTGCCGGAGCTGACTGCAGCTGGTATATTTGGCGCTGAGAATCTGCCAGAGTACAACATGAATGCCAAATGCCTGAAGGACTTTGAGAAGCACGAGAAGAGGCGCATCAAGGAGGAGACGGCACGCATACGCAAGCAGCAGGAGAAGGAAAAGGAGCAGGAGAAGAAGCTCAAACGAAAGCTCAAGCAAAATGCCAAGGGACTGGCCGAGTCCGTGGAGGCGCAATTCGGCAAGCTAATGATTAGCTCCGAACAGGGCGAGATACCCATTTTTCTCAACAAGTGCGTGGAGTTTATCGAGAAGGAGGGACTCGACTCGGAGGGCATCTACCGTGTGCCGGGCAGTCGGGCGCATGTCGATATGCTCTTTCAGCGTTTCGAGGAAGGTAAGTGAAGGAGAGCGAGAGGGTTAGACAGCCCTTTCTACATTTTATTCCTTGCTGTTTTTAGATGTCAACACTGTCATCGATGTGCTGGACATACCCGTCAATGCCGTGGCTACAGCACTGAAGGATTTCTTCTCCAAGCGCCTGCCGCCTTTGTTTAGTAAGGATATCATCAAGGAGCTGGAGGAGATTGCTGGTAAGCATAGAGGAAGACAAAGCGCAAAGGAAGAGATGGTTCAATCGATTGTCTGCCCATTCATTTCAGGCTCTCGTGGCGTTGGCTCCTCCAAGTTGAATGTGGAGGTGAAAACGGATCGCAGCTGCCGCTTGATAGCTTTAAAATCGCTGCTGCAAAAGCTGCCACCCATTAATTTTGCCATACTCAAATACATATTCCAGCACTTTGTGCAGTAAGTGAACACTGACTGACTGTCTCAACTCTTTGGGCAGCTACTAAACTCTCCAAATCATTGCAGCGTCTCGGACAACTCCAAGCTGAATAGCATGGATAGCAAGAATTTGGCCATTTGCTGGTGGCCCACCTTGATACCCATTGACTTTACCGACATGGGACACTTTGAGCAGCTGCGGCCATATCTCGAGGACATTGTCCAGACGATGATTGATCAGTTTCCGTATCTATTCTGCGGCAAGGATGCGTTTGTAATGGTCTAAACAGCAGCAGCAGACAGCAGACAACAAGAACAACAACAACAAAAACAGATCCTAGATAGACTCAATGTTCGCATGCGTGTGATGTGTGTGTGTGTATCTCGTGTGTGTGTGTGTGTGCGTGTGCCATGTATGTGTGTGGATAGAAATGAAAGAGATAGCAAAGGGAGAAAGGCAGCCCATCGATCGATCGATTCATTTTGAGTGGAGTACAGCAGAGTCTCACAAATTAGAAATTTAAACCCCGACCACTTAATGCATTGGCAAATGTGAAATTGGAACCGGCGGTACACAAGTGGTACTCCGAAGCTATTCGTGGCTCGAAATTGCTTAAATTGATGTAAATTTATGACTGAAGCTCAAATTTCAAATTTAAATTGTTTGTTTTTTTAATGAATTTCTATACATTTGCATGTTCAATTCATTAAATATTTATAAATATAATACTTTTTCGATCTATTTTTACATTACTATTATTATATTTAACTATTTTATTTAAACAAATAATGTCCATAAATGAGAAATTAGAATCACCCCAAGCCATACAAAAAGTGGTTCTAATTTGTGAGATTCTGCTGTAGTCGTAGCGGGAGGGAGGAGTACGACGAGAAGTCGCATAATTGATATATAAAAAATGCTCCATATACATATGTTTACAAATACTTCATATATATAATAAGATGATGATATTATTATCTGTGTGTGTATTAACGTTGTTTTTTTTTGTATTTTTTATGTATGTATATCTATGTGTGTGCGAGTGTATCTGTGTTTTGTATTCGTAGCTGTAACTGCTGTAATTGCATGTGTAAAGTATTTTTGGTGGGTGGTGAGGGGGAGGTGAAACGAACACTTGGCTAAGTAGGGTATATGTATATTTATTTTTTATATACTTGCATACATGCATAACTACATATGTAACATTCATTACATACATACATATATGTATGCATATATATATTTTGTATATCCAATGGCTTTGTTGTGTTTCCGTGATATATGTAAACGCGCGTCAAGTGTTTTTTCTCTGCGTGTCCCTGTCGTTGAATCCATTGAGTGAGAGACACCCCACATCGAAACCTTCCCAGAGATGTGGTGTGGGTGGGCGACAACGCACAACTAATATAAAATATTCAATAAAATACAATTTATAAAATTAAAACAAAAAAAAACCAGAGAAAAGGAAATGAACAAAACAAAAAAAAAGAAAGAAAACGAAAACGAAATACTGCGGGAAAAGGATTAATACAATTTACTGTGTATCTGTGTATGCTATAACTGTAATTGTAACTGTAATTGTAATTGTAACTGTAACTGTAACTTAAATTGTATGTTCAAACACCAATTTCCACAGTACGTGCATACATAGTACATATACAACACGTATCTATATAATATATATATATATATAAAGGTAACGACGCTAGATATCTAGAATATCTACAATTAAAGCTATATAACTACTACTACTATATCCATTACTGTATTGTGTGTGTGTGTGTGTATTATATCTAAATATATTATATTATTATATAATAATTAGCCTAGAGGCGGAAGACAAGTAATGCCACAGGATCTGCGGATCTGGATCACGGATCCAGATCAGGATCTGAAGCATAAGCGTAAGGCACATTATGCGGAAGATCCGAATAAAAATCTAATTTTCGAGCTAAAAACTAAATGTGCAACTCATTGAGCGTGTGTGTGTCTGTGCGTGTGTGTGCGTGTATGTTGTATCCAACTAGACGTTACCCCCTAGATGTACATACATATATACATACATATATATATGTATATATGATAAAGCCGATTATGATAAATAAAATTGAAATTGAAATTTACGTGCGAAAAAAACACACCTTGCCCGGCAAAGAACAGACAAACCAAGCAACACAAACACTCTCCAAATCTCTCCAAACTCTACACTGATTGTCTAAACGATATTCGCATTAGCCAAGCATACATACATATAACCCTACCCAAACATGCATACATAACTGTAATGCATCCTCCAATCTCTCCCTCTCTCTCTCTCTCTCTCGCTCTCTAAATCTCTCTCTTCGCGGCTAAGCAATTGTGTGTGTGTCTACGCAAATTCCATACATGCATAACTGTATTTTAACTATCGATGCGCTGCTGCTGCAGGTGCACGCGGGGGCAAAGGAAACAAAAAAAAACAAAAACAATTCTAGACAACATAAGCCTAAGTGTTATTTCTTGTAATTGAGCATTAATTTTTTTATATTAAACAAAACTCTAATATGTAAAATATATATAGATGTATATGTGTGTGTGTGTGTGTGTGTGCGTGTGTATATTGTATCTTGTGTCTGAACGGACCTCAAACTTAAACAAAACAAAACAAAAATGACAAGAAGCGAAACGAAAAGAGAGCAGAAGAGAAATACTCCAATAGAGCAGAGAAAAAGGCTCAAAAAAGGCTTAGAGATGAAATCTGTTGCCAACAACAGAGAGTAGAAAAGAAAAGAGAAGAGAACAGAAGAGTAGAAGAGGAGACTGGAGACGAATGAGCGGATGAAGCGGAATAAACAATTAACCATTATATAGTATAATTTGTATATATGTGTGTCTATTGCATTATTTGTACACGTACATATATATACCGTCTATGTATTAACGTATATATGTGTATGCATTTATTTATATACGCTAAACAAAAAACAAAACAAGAATCCAAGCAAAAATATGTCTTAAAACCAAAACTAAAACAAACAAAAACAAAAACAACAACAAAAAAAAACGTAAAAAATGAACAAAAAAATAATTGTAATTGACGTGATGTGTAATGATATTTTTAAAAGCAAATTTTATGCCACGCCCATGCTAAGCAAAACAAACCACAATCCATTCCCTCTCCCATTCCCATGCGTGTCCGCGACGTGACGCGTCGATCACCCACCCACACACATGAACACAACTCTGCTCCCGGGCCATCTCCAAACAACCACACACTGGGGTAGTCCCATCGATGAGTCTGGTAGCACACATATCCACTATATCCATACACATACATACATATATGCCTGTGCTACCACTGATCCTGGGCCCCTTGCAGAGGTGAAACATCCACAGGAGCATGAGAGAAGAAAGAAAAAAAAAACAGAAAACAGAAAGAAAGATAAATCATAAAATGAAATCAAACGAAAACGAAATAAGAATAAATTTGTGGGCATTTTCCAAATATTTGTGAAGCATTCGGTGTACGTTTTTTTTTATTTATTTAAGGGGAATATCATAGATGTGGAATGGATACCTAAAAGAGATATCTTTAGATCTATTAGAAGTCATTCTATGTAAAGATTTGCAAGGAATGTTTGCGGAGGAACCGAAATTCAGAGTCAAATTTAACTCCATTTCCTGTACTATGCAGTTCTGTGAGTATCCAAAGCTCACAACTTGTAACTTTGGTAGAGATTCATGGTCCAAAGGTCGTGTTAGAGGACTAGCTCGAGGACCCACAAGCCAAGACAATGCAAGCGCATTCAATTTTTAGATCTCCACGCTCTCATATGTGAGCAACCTATAAATGGGTTGGTGTCCTGGCTTTGGTTGGTGTCATGGCTCGAACAAATCTGAGCTGAGCGTTCCCAATATCACGAAAAGATTGGATGTTAGAGGCTATTATAATAACAGTAAGTTTGCATTAATTTATTGAAACAGTCGAAGAACCCCCAATAACCACTTAACTACCCAAAAGATTGGCCACAATCGCCTCCGTGTCCATCAGCGTCATCTTGTTCGTTATTTTGGACTTTTTGTAGGCGGGCTCGTCATCGGAGCCCTCAGCATCGTCTTGGTCATCATCATCAGAGCTTGAACTGGGCGCTGGCTTAGCCTCAGATTGATGATCCGCACTGGACTGCTTTTTGTAAACTTTATCGGGATCGGGCAGCCAGGATAGGTCCACAGAGCCCTCACTGTCACTATTGGCATCGTCTGCCGACTCCCGATCGTTGTTCGCCTCTTCCTCTTCTTCTTCCTCTTCGCTCTCCTCTTGGGCAGCCTCCGTCTTCTTGCGCAGCTTCTCGCGCTGCAACTTGTGACGCTTCTTGACCAGCTCGCGGAAGCGCAGCTTATCATATTGATCCTCCTCGGAGAGCAGTGTCTTGGATAGCATCAAGTTAATGCCACCATCGTCGTCCTTGTTCTTGTCCTTTTGCTGGCGCTGCTGCCGGGTGCTGAGCGCCTTCATCTGGCTGCGATCATCGGCCACAGTTTCGCCCTCCTCGTTGAACTTGAGCTTGGAGTTCACCTGCAGGTTCTTCTTAAGCGCCTTCTTGGCCAGCGACGCTTTGGTAACGAGCTTTTCCCGCTTCGGCACCACCAGCAGCTCCTCCGACTCGCTCTCATCTTTGGTGTCGTCCAGCTGTAAGTCCAGGGCTCCACCCTCCACATCGTGATCCCTGCGCTTGACCTTGATCAGATCATCATCGTCATCGTCGGTGTCAGCATCGCCATTACTGCTGGCATCCCCACCAAAGGTGTTCTGTCTGGTGCCGGCTGGACCCTCCTCCTGTCCCTGTCCCTGCTGTTGCTGTTGCTGTTTCTGACGCCAAAGGAACTTCGCGAGGAAGGGAACACGCGGCGTTACCGCCAGGCCCAGCGACTGTGCGTAGGCGTCCAGGTCCAGGCTGAGCACATTGAACAGACGCTTGTTACGCATGAGAAAGACGGACTTGATGTACGAGAGGAAGGCACGTTGAGCGGTGGCACGCAGCTCGGGGAACTGCGCCAGGAAAGCCTCGATCTTGACGCGCGGTGAGAAAAGCTTCTTCGGATCGATCTGCACACAGTGGATGTTCAGGTTGAGCTGCTCCTTCAGCGCCCCGATCATGTACTCCTCTTCACTGGGCGTCAGGACCAGAAGGCACTCGCCGCGGGTTTTGTTGCGGGCGCTGCGACCCGCTCGATGGATGTACTGGGAAACATCCTCGGGACAGTCCAGCTGGACAACCCAGTTCACTGCGGGAAAGTCAAGGCCGCGCGAGGCCACATCCGTCGAGAACATGACCACGTGACTCTTGCGCAGGAAGTCCTCGTAGATGGCAATGCGGCGATCCTGGTGCAGCGTTCCATAGAGTGCTAGCAGCGGACATCCCGGCCTTAGTTTGCAGAAGATCTCATAGAGATACTTTGCCTGCTTGCAGCTGGATACGAACACGATGATCTTCTGCTTCAAATGGTTCTTGATGAACGACCAGAGCATGGTGATTTTATCCTCCAGATTGAGCACCACATAGCTCTGCTGCAGCAGCTCCGGCACAGCCAGAACAGCAGTCGTCTGACCACCACCCTCCTTTGTGGCTGTGGATGCTGCTGCTGTCTGGCCACCATAACCCACATAGACGGGATCCACTAGATTGAGTCTAGCCAAGTCCTGAACAGTGTTTGTCTGCGTGGCCGAGAAGAGCAGCGTCTGCCGTTGGGGCGGAAAGTTTTCGATTATGGAATTCAGCGTCTTCTGGAAGCCCATGTCCAGGCAACGGTCCGCCTCGTCCAGTACGAGAATCTCCATGGAGCTAGTGTTGAACAACGGATTCTCGTCCATGTGCTGCAGCAGACGGCCGGGTGTGCAAATCAAAATGTTGCACTGGTCCATTCGCGTGCGCTCAAACTTTAGATTCTTGCCACCAATAATGAGGCCGGCCGAGAAGTCGTGATGCTTGCCAATCTTCTTAAGGGTCTCGAAGATCTGGTAGGCCAGCTCGCGAGTGGGTGAGATGATAATAGCGCCCACTCCATCCGTGCGCGACCATTTGTTGATGAACAGATGCTCCAAGACCTAAACAGAAAATCTTCATAAATTGTATTTTCTTTTTGAGCTTGACAGCCGCTTACGGGTATGAGGAATGCCAATGTCTTTCCACTGCCGGTGACAGCAGCGCCCAGCACATCTTTGCCCTGCAATGCTGGTCCGATGCTTTCCAGCTGCACTGGCGTTGGATTAACGTACTTGGCCTCTGCCAAGGCCTTCTGCGTCTTTTGCGAGAGTGGAAACTGTGCGAACTTCTTGATGGCCTGTGCATCGATCTCTTTGTATTGGTCCTGGAGTGCACGGATCTCTAGTTCATTGGCCGCCAGTTTTGACTTGTTGTACTCTGGCCTGGGTCGATGATGCTGCTTGTTGTTGGCGGCGCCTGGTTTTCCATTGCTCGTTTTGGGGCGCGGTCCTGGTTTACCCGACCTCTTGGGTTTCTGTCGCTGCATTCCCTGGTTATTCTATATTCTCTCCCAAAATGTTGTCAAAGAATCCAAAACACGTTCTGGTTGCACGCGGGAATCGAGTCACGATGAATTTATTTACATCAGTGTGACCGCGGAGTATCGATATACTTTACCGTTTGGCTTTCAGATATATACCAGAAATATAATTCTCTATTGTTTGAAATCCGCAAAATTATGAAAAATAGCAGGGACATGGACTTGGCTTTTTACCGTCTGGGGCGAGTTCTTCCTCATCCTGTCTGGAAAAACTGCATCACCAGATAGTCGTAAAGACGCTGCCATGGTGTTAACAGACCAGAAATCGATACAAAACTATAATCAGGCTATGAACAATTTATTTTTTTATTGTTAGTTCAATTTGATTGTAAATTTTTTTGATCTGATCTTGCATCTGTTTGCGATATGTTTATCTCATTTAGGCTAACCAACTATTTCTTTAATTCAGTTCCTTTAGTGCACTTGACAGCCCTAATTGAATTGATACAACGGTATGGCAGCCCTGCACAAGTTGTTATCATCTCAGTTTTTATCGATAACTTAATCAGGTGGGCCGTTCTTATTGTTGCTGTCCGAAGTTTGTATCTACAACAAGGTCTGCGGTATATTTTGAAAATGAAAAAGTATATTTCCGTATAATTTCGAGGCCCTCACAGTATGTTGTATCGTTAACTCCGCGGTCACACTGCTGCCCATACAATCTGCTAAATATGTGTTGTGCTGCAACAGTTAAAAGTGTGAAAGGAGCGCGCGGCGTGAAACTGTCGAAAGCCTGGGTCTACTGGTGCTCGCTGTGAGGCTCTGTCCGCCCCCCTCCCCGCCACACAACAGCACAACTCGAACAACAACGGGCGCTGATAACGGTAGCTTCAGACGCAGCAGCCATAGGCCATAGGCAGAGCGAAAGCTCCTGTTCAAGCTAGTGGCAGGGCAGCCAGCCCCAACGCCAAGCAGTACAACAGCAGCTAGGCTGTTGGCCCCCTGCCCCCCGGCCACTGTCCCTTTTACCCAGTGTCATTCAGTGTCAGTCATGGGCACCATCTCATCGGTGCTGCAGTGGTCGTGCACCAAGTGCAATACGATCAATCCAACTGAATCTCTCAAATGTTACAATTGCGGTACTGTGCGCAAGGTGTTTCCCAGTCCTACCGCAACATTGTCGTCTCACCAGACGGTCACAGCGACAGCAACAACAACTGCACAGCGACAGCCCAGCACTTGGATACATCGACAGCGAGCACCCCCGCATCCGGCAGAAGCGTTGCCAGCTGATGGAGAGTCGCTGGATAGGAGCAAAACGGTAACCAGGTAAGCACGCAGTAGGTAGGCAAAAGCAAAGCAAAAGAGCTGCGGTGAGCCTAAAAAAATCATCACACAAAAACAAACAGCCTGTCTTCCATGTGTATTTGTGTGTGTTGCGTTAGTGTGTGTGAGCGTTTCGCGTGCGTGCAGTGTGTGTGTGCGTGCGTGTGCCTGTATACATAGAGAAGGAGGAGGAGCAGCAGCAACAACAACAAAAAGGAGTAACAGAGACGAAATTGGGGAAAATCGATTTGGAACCAAGAAACATTGTTTACAATTTTATTGATTTGGTTTTTAATTGAATATTACTCTTCGTTCCATCGTCTCCCCTGGTCCACAAACAACAACAACAACAAAATTTGTGCTGAAAATTAAGCGTCAAGTGAAGTGAGTGGGCAAAAAGCGCAGAGAAAAGGAACAGAAGGAACCCCAAATAAAAAAGAGGAAGGGGTGGTGGTCCGCAAGTCGCGAGTCGCAAGTTGGATTTCCATGCGGTCATTGAAATAACCTTTGACGCGTGCAACCCCTAACCCACACCGTTCTCCCTTTTACCCTCTCCGTGTGTTTCCAGAAATGAATACAACAAACATGTCTACAAGTCGCTACTGCGCGGCTGTCTGAAGCGACCGCAGCGGAATAGCCAGAACCTGCCCGCCAATTGTGTGGATTGCGAGGATACGCGAAAGTACATCAAGAGCTCCATCGAGCTGTATCGTCACTTCTCGAATCCGGCGTTGAATCGACGCTGGATCTGCCACGCCTGCGAGACGGACAACAATTCCGTGACCTGGCATTGCCTGATCTGTGACACGGTCAGCTATCTGGCGCCCATCTACAAGGACGCAATTGCTGGCCAAGAGCTGGCTGCTGCTGGCAGTCTGTTGGGCAGCAAGGGGGATTTGCTGGCGGACAGATCGGAACCGAATAATCATCACCAGCATCAGCATCAGCACCAGGAGGAGCAACAGCAACAGCAGCAACAACAACAACAACAACAACATTCCCAAAAACGACAGCTCAAGGGCAGTGGTCGCAGCGGTAGATTCTCACTATTTCGTCGCACCCAAAGCCTGAGCACGGCCATTGACAAGAGCTCCTCGGGTCGCAGCTGTCACATTTGCTATGTGAACAATCAGAGCAAGGACATCTTCAATTTGCCGCAATCCAAGCCGCAGCTAGTGGCAGCAGGTGAGTAGCAGAGTGGCAACGCTCCTCCCCACCCCAGTGGCAACTCTAATCTCCGTCTCTCTTTCGCTCGTTCCCGTTGTTCCTAGGTGCTCCTCCGTTGGCCAGCTGCAGCAATTCCCGTTTCGCCATTGCCAATGATACATTCTGTCGCCGCAAGCAGAACAACAATAACAAGAACCAAAACAAAGTTGTGCGCGAAAGTTGCGCCAAAAAGAAATATAATTTTACGATCACAACGCTGTCGAGATCAGCGGCCAAGGAGGTGCCCAAGGCGATAGCCAAGCCGCTGCGACAGCAACTCCTGCAGCAGCAGCACCAGCAGCAGCCGACGACGAAGCAACAGCAAGCGAGTGCACAGCGTGAGCCAGCAGCAGTGAGTATGAATCCAACACAGTTCACCATACCGAGGAATGGAGTCTTCATAGCGGTCAATGAGTGGTCAGAGCCGACAACCAGCAGCAATGTGGCCAGTGGAAAGCGCACTCAGCAGCAGCAGCAGCAACAGCAGCAGCAGCACAATAACAATAACAACAATAGCAGCAATAGCAACAAAAACAACAACAAGGAGCAACAGCAGCTATACGAGAACGATTGCGTGGCCTTGGCCCAGCAGCAGCAGCTGAGAGCAACCGCGGCACAGGCAGCACAGATAGCAGCAACCGCCGTGGCTGTGCCCGAGATTAGCTCACCTGTGGCTGCAGCTGAGCAGCCGCTGCCGGCAATGCCCATCTACGCACAGGTGAACAAGCAGCACAAGCTCAAAAAGAAACAGCAGCAGCAGCAGCAGCAGGAAGCTCTGGGCAACAACAATGGCCTGAACAGCGTTGAGGCGGCAGCAGCGGACAACAGCAGTGGCAGCGAAGCTGTGACAGGATTTGGTTGCCTCGGTGCCAGCACCGATGGCAGCGGCGAGGCAAGCGAAACAGAATCGAGCAGCACACAGCCGGAGCTGCATGTCGAAGAGCATTCCATTTATGCCAAGGTTTGGAAGGGACCACGCAAGGCAACAGAATCGAAAATGTAAATGTAAACCCCCCCCCCGGCCAGGGCACTGTGCTCCTGTGCGCTTATCAATTTCTGTTTTGGTTTTCCGCTGATTATGTTTTGCTTTCTGCCGTGACGCTGAGTCACAGACCGGCCACACAGTGAGCACTTCCCCACTTGGATGTAGCACAAATGTTAAGCCAAAGCTTGTCCACTTGCGCGGGTGCCCACTGTCGTTTTGGCTTTATCTTTTTTCGTTATTGATTGTTGGTTCACCTTTTTCTGTTGCGGTTTCAGTTGCTCATTTTGCAGCTTCTATTTCACAGTTTATTTTATTTAATTTCTTATTACTATTGTTGCCAATTGTGCTGTTTATTAAATTGCTTTTCTGCCTCTGTGTGTGCTTGCAGCACGCATGAACCACGTCTTAGCGCTGCCCCAAGCTCAAGCTCAAGCTCAGCAGCGACTGTCGGCCAACGCAACGACAATAAACCGCTGCTGGTGTTGGCTGCTCACAGCAGTCGCAGCAAGATGTGGACATGCATCAAATGTTCCTACGCCTACAATCGTCTCTGGCTGCAGTCCTGCGAGATGTGCGAGGCCAAGCTGGAGCAGCAGCATCAACAGCAACAGCAGCAGCAACAGCAGCAGGCAGGTGGGTAAACGCCACAGAACTCTCCCCCGAATTTGTGTTAATAAATTGTCTTGCAGAGACACCAACGCATCGCGATGAACCGTGGACCTGCAAAAAGTGTACGCTGGTCAACTACTCGACGGCCATGGCCTGCATTGTCTGTGGCGGCTCCAAGCTGAAGAGCATCTCCTCCATCGAAGACATGACGCTGCGCAAGGGCGAGTTCTGGACCTGCAGCCATTGCACCTTAAAGAATTCCCTGCATTATGGCATGTGCAGTGCCTGCAAGTCGATACGCCTGCTGCCGGTCGAAACGGTGCGCGAGCGTCCCGACGGTCAGTCGTATGAGGAGCAAGACGCTGCCGCAGCCGCAGCCGCTGCCACTGCTGCTGGGCAGCATCTACCAGCAGGCAGTGCTGGCAATGAGGCGAAGACGCCCACAATCATGTCTATGCCCATGCCAATGCCACTGTCCATGCCCATGGCCATGCCCATGCCCATGCTGCAGTTGCCCGCAGCTGTGGTGCATCGTGGCTCGCGCAGTCCATCGCCCATGGCACAACAGCAGCAGCAGCAGCAGCAAAAACAGCAGCAATCGCAGATGCAGCCAGTGAGAAGCTCCTCGGGTGCCATACCAAAAAGACACAGCACCGGCGGCTCCATTGTCCCACGTAACATTTCCATTGCCGGACTGGCGGCCGGCACTTCGGCCTACAACATACAGCAGCAGGGAGCGCCAGCAGCCGCTGGCGCCAAGAAGTGGCAGTGTCCGGCCTGCACGTACGAGAACTGCGCCGCCTCCGTGGTCTGCGACATCTGCTCGAGTCCGCGCGGACTGGTGAACGCTGTCATTGGGGATGCCCTGTCCAGAAAGTCCATACGCGTGGCCCTCACCGACATCAGGCAGGAGAGCAAGCTGATGGAGAATCTGCGCCAGCTGGAGGAGACCGAGGCACTGACCAAGTGGCAGAATATCATTCAGTACTGCCGCGACAACAATGAGCTCTTCGTGGACGATTCGTTTCCGCCAGCGCCCAAGAGTCTCTACTACAATCCGGCGAGCAGCGCCACCGAGGGCAATCCCGTGGTGCAGTGGCGTCGCCCGCACGAAATCAATTGCGATGGCGGCGCGTATCCACCGTGGGCTGTGTTTCGCACGCCCCTGCCGTCGGACATCTGCCAGGGTGTGCTGGGCAACTGCTGGCTGCTCAGCGCATTGGCCGTGCTGGCGGAACGGGAGGATCTGGTGAAGGAGGTGCTCGTGACCAAGGAGATATGCGCACAGGGCGCCTACCAGGTGCGCCTCTGCAAGGATGGCAAGTGGACCACGGTGCTGGTGGATGATCTGCTGCCGTGCGACAAGCGCGGCCATTTGGTCTACTCGCAGGCGAAGCGGAAGCAGCTCTGGGTGCCGCTGATCGAGAAGGCGGTGGCCAAGATTCATGGCTGCTACGAGGCGCTCGTCTCCGGCCGTGCCATCGAGGGCTTGGCCACGCTGACGGGCGCTCCCTGTGAGAGCATACCGCTGCAGGCCAGCTCCCTGCCCATGCCCAGCGAGGATGAGCTGGACAAGGATCTGATTTGGGCGCAACTCTTGAGCTCGCGCTGCGTGCGCTTCCTCATGGGCGCCAGCTGCGGCGGCGGCAACATGAAGGTCGACGAGGAGGAGTATCAGCACAAGGGACTGCGTCCCCGGCACGCCTACTCCGTGCTGGACGTGAAGGATATACAGGGGCATCGGCTGCTGAAGCTGCGCAATCCCTGGGGCCACTATTCGTGGCGTGGCGACTGGTCGGATGACTCCTCGCTGTGGACGGACGACCTGCGGGACGCCCTGATGCCGCACGGCGCCTCCGAGGGCGTCTTCTGGATCTCCTTCGAGGATGTGCTCAACTATTTCGACTGCATCGATATCTGCAAGGTGCGTTCCGGCTGGAATGAGGTCCGCCTGCAGGGCACACTGCAGCCCCTGTGCTCCATCTCCTGTGTGCTGCTCACCGTGCTGGAACCCACCGAGGCGGAATTTACGCTCTTCCAGGAGGGTCAGCGCAATTCCGAGAAGTCACAGCGCTCCCAGTTGGATCTCTGTGTTGTGATATTCCGCACCCGCTCGCCGGCGGCACCCGAAATTGGGCGTCTCGTGGAGCACAGCAAGCGGCAGGTGAGCGCCTTGGTCCTTGTTGACCCGAGCTCTCCTCCAGTCTGAACCGGTTTGATCCTTTGCAGGTGCGCGGCTTTGTGGGCTGCCACAAGATGCTGGAGCGTGACATCTACTTGCTGGTTTGCCTCGCCTTCAATCACTGGCACACTGGCATCGAGGATCCGCATCAGTATCCGCAGTGCATCCTCGCCATCCACAGCTCAAAGCGTCTGCTTGTGGAGCAGATAATACCCTCGCCGCATCTCCTGGCCGACGCCATCATCAGTCTGACGCTGACCAAGGGCCAACGGCACGAGGGACGCGAGGGTATGACCGCCTATTACCTCACCAAGGCAAGTTTTTTCCCCCCCTTTTCCGCCCCCGTACATGTTGAGAATGATTTGTTTTTTTTTTTGTATGCAGGGCTGGGCGGGTCTGGTTGTGATGGTTGAGAATCGGCACGAGAACAAGTGGATTCATGTCAAGTGCGACTGCCAGGAGAGCTACAATGTGGTGTCCACACGAGGCGAGCTCAAGACCGTGGACTCGGTGCCGCCGCTACAAAGGTAGAGCTTCAGTTGTTGTCAGCCTTTCTCCTTTAACATCTTTCCCTTTCCCCTGGCAGGCAAGTGATTATTGTGCTAACCCAGCTGGAGGGCAGCGGCGGCTTTAGCATCGCTCATCGTCTCACGCATCGGCTGGCCAACTCGCGGGGCCTGCACGACTGGGGACCGCCTGGAGCCACGCACTGTCCACCAATTGAAAATGTGCACGGGCTGCATGCACCGCGCCTGATCACCTAAGGATTGCGCGCATGAAAAATTAATGAATGAATCGAACGCATAAACGGATGGGTGGGGGGATTATGCCTGGAGCACTGGTTAAAGATAACGAACGATTAATGATGATGATTCCTTTCGATGTTCTCTCGATGTGTACTTATGTATGTTCTTGATTTCCATTCGTCTCCGCTCTAGTCGATGTTTTGTAAACGTATTACGTACCACACACACATACAACAAAAAATACCAAAACCCAAAGGAAAGAAATATATATATATATATATGTATAGATGGATATAGGATACATATCCCATCTGATCAAACATAAAACGGGAATGCTTCAAAGTAATTCACATTTTTTTATACAATTTCCTATAAACTTTCTGTGGGCCATGGCCTTTGGTGGCTTTAACGGACTCATTGAAGAAATTTCCCAGGAATATATATTTCACAAAACTGGCTGAGAATATGACGACCCATTGAATTGCTTTACGTAGACACATTAAAATCACCATTTGTTGGCCGTTTAAAATTTGCAATTTAAAAAAACGTTCACCTACGCATCGATACTATCGGTGGGTGCTGTCGACGATGCAGCCCTTGCCAGAAGACTAGCGACTCGATAGTTAGAGGATGCGTTCGAAAGGGGCCCAACCTTTTCCCCTATGCGCAACCTTTGTTAAAAAAAACACTATAAATTCATAAAACTTCAGTTGAGAAAACAAAAATGATCGAATATTAAAATTATACAGCCAAAAAGCCCATCGGTATATTTATGGTACATTCATTTCGGTATATTTCTGAGGGTCAGGCAGCATAGCCTATCGATAAATCCGCGGTCACACTGCTGGCGCTCCAATTACCATTTTGCATTGTGTTCGTTCGTTTCGTGTTTTTTTTTTGTTGTTGTTAAAATGGCTGATACAAAGGGCGTGAGTAGCCTCGATAATTAGATATACAATTTTGATTAGCCAGTGAAGTGATCGCTGCAGAAAATCAATCCATTTAAAGCATTTCCATGCAGATGCAGTGTGTGTGGGTGTTGTCCAAAATGCATCCCCATGCCGATGCCGATGCCGATGCCGCTGCTTCCTCCTTCGTTCTTCCTTCGTTTGCGCAGTGCAAGTCAAGTGATTCACACACAACACATGCCGGTGTCGGTGTCGGTGTCGGTGACGGCGTTCGCGTCGCTATCGGCATTCTTTCTTTGTTTGCGCTTGCAGATCTCGCCGAATGTCCCGCCTCTGACCCATATTCAGAAAGGAGAACTGGCAATGGCCGTCGGTAACGCTAGCATTTCGTTGCTTCTTTGCCCAGCCCAGCATACATACATATGCACATATGTACATAAATATGTCGATTGAAGCAAGAGAAATTTCGTAGTTTCGTTATCGTGCGTGACAAGCATTTAAAGCAATTGAAAAGCGACGCCATCAGCGCTTTCTATGCGCAAAATTCCACAATGTCTGAAGACTCATCTTTTGGTGTTATTTGTTCGTTGGTTTGTTGCAGTTTTCCAGCATCGAGACGCCCGGCTATGTGGGCTTTGCCAATCTGCCCAATCAAGTGCATCGCAAGTCGGTCAAAAAGGGCTTCGAGTTCACGCTGATGGTGGTGGGTGAGTCCGGTTTGGGCAAGTCCACGCTGGTCAATAGTTTATTTCTGACGGATCTATACCCGGAACGCATCATACCCGATGCCATAGGTAGGTGTTAAGCTCCACCCCAGCAAGTCTTTGTTCTCTGCTGACACTCTCTCCCTTGCAGAGAAACAAAAGCAAACAGTCAAGCTGGAGGCATCGACGGTGGAAATCGAGGAGCGTGGTGTCAAGCTGCGACTCACTGTTGTCGACACACCCGGCTTTGGTGACGCCATTGACAATTCCAACAGCTTCAGCGCCATACTCGAGTACATCGATGAGCAGTACGAGCGCTTCCTGCGCGACGAAAGCGGCCTCAATCGTCGCAACATTGTGGACAATCGCATACACTGTTGCTTCTACTTTATATCGCCCTTTGGGCACGGGTAAGCTTACACTTACACTTACGCACTCCCCTGTGAGCATTCCTAAAGCTGCTCTTTGTAGCCTGAAGCCATTGGATGTGGAGTTCATGAAGAAGCTTCACTCCAAGGTGAATATTGTGCCCGTTATTGCCAAAGCCGATTGCCTCACCAAAAAGGAGATATTGCGGCTCAAGTGCCGCATTATGCAGGAGATTGAGGGCCATGGCATCAAGATTTATCCACTGCCAGACTGTGATTCCGATGAGGATGAAGACTACAAGGAGCAAGTGAAGCAACTGAAGGAAGCTGTGCCTTTTGCCGTCTGCGGCGCCAATACACTACTCGAGGTCAAGGGCAAAAAGGTGCGCGGCCGTCTCTATCCCTGGGGTGTGGTGGAGGTCGAGAATCCCGATCATTGTGATTTCATAAAGCTGCGCACAATGCTGATGTGAGTTTCAGTTTAAGTTTTAGTTGGCGCTGCTCCCTACAATTTTTTGTGTGTGTTCTTTCTGCCAGCACCCACATGCAGGACCTGCAGGAGGTAACGCAAGAGGTGCACTATGAGAATTATCGCTCCGATCGCCTGGCCAAAGGCATTAAGGTCAAGGAGAATGGCATCAAGCAGGAGCGTGACAACAATGTGAATGCTCAGGCACAGGCCAATAATGCGCTCTCGGAGAAGGACCGCATACTGCAGGAGAAGGAGGCGGAGCTGGCACGCATGACGGAAATGCTTGCACAAATGCAGGCGCGCATGCAAGCGCAGCATTGAAGCGTTTTCCAACACCTACACTTACGCACCTACATCTTAAAAATCAAGCAGCGAATTGCACGCCAATGTGCAATCGTTTAGTTTATACACAACAAAAAAGCATATATATATATATATATATATTTTGTACGCAGATTTAATTAAGTTGCGCTCGCGCTTGACTATATATTCTCAACTGTAAAACGAATGGCGCTAAAAGTATTTTGTATTAATTTTTTGCATTCATCATATACATTACATATTTGTATGTACAATGAATATCAATATATATATAGTACATAGTTATATAAACACACACACACACAAAACCACACGCGAGCGAGCGATGTACTTGTTTACCCACAAAAATTGTCATCAAAACGCGTACACAAAATGGCCGCAAAAGTTCTCTTCATATCACACACACACACACACGAACACAAACAAACAAACACTCCTAAAAGTCGAACATGAATTAACTGTATTCCTACTATGTATTTAGACATGACTTTGTCGATATTAACCATGGATTATTGCACACTGTATTTGCATTTAGATTAAGTTATAGTATACCCTGCCCCCTCATCATCCAATTTTATTGTATGTTACTCGACACACATTTTGTATCGTCTTTATAGCCGCTCTGATCTTCCGTATTAATCGTTTTTTTATTTAGGTTACAGCTGTTGTTCGTCCTTCGTTTTGGTGTTCGAGCTATGGCACCCTGTTCAGCACCCTGTCGCCTGCATCCTATGCACAATTTGACTGCTCAAAACGTTGATCTTTAAAGCACTTGAAGCTCTTTAAAGTGATTGATCCCCCTCCTAGGTGGCATGGAGAATGGACACCGAACCATAGTTGCGAGCGCCAATTCGAAGCACGAGTCAGGGTGGCACGTGGGTCACGTGCACTCTCGAAAGTGAAAACCAAAATGTGAAATCTCTTATTTTTATAATTATATGTGAACTATTTTATCCAAAAAAAAAACAACTTTATTCGCTATGACTACACTTATATTCTCTACAAGGGGCTTTCCACACTAAACGGAACATCTTACAAAATAAAAAAAAAAAACCATCAAAAGTGTACTTTTGGCAGCAGTTTTTTGTGAGCATTCCAACGGGGTTTCTCTTTCAAAATTCTTATCTATTGTGTCCATTAATTAGGGACTTATTTGTCACTGGAATGTGGAAGGAAAATTAATCACAATTTACCGCTAAGACTTACTCTCATGCCAGTTGACTGCACTGTTATTTCCTCTTGTTAGAGCTTAGATCTGCTCTGCTTACTGTCTCTTGTCTCAATATTATGGCACTTGCTTGCTGCTAAAGCTTTTTGGTTTCAAAAAATTACGTTAAATTAAGAATTTTAAGCTTTTACAGATATGGCGGCCGCTGGTATATAAATTATTTTTCGAGTTATTTTGACGTCGTAATTTAGTATATTGCGGTATATTTAATCGATAAATACGCCCTCACACTGGTCACACTGCACTGCGCACATGTTGTGCGGTAACAATTGCCGGGCGAAAAAAAATGTGAATGTAGAGAAAAAATGCACAAGACTCTTTCAATCCGCTGGTCCCTTATCCAAGCGGTGGGCATTGTCCATTCCCATCCAGCCAGTCGGTGCAAGGGCGCCGTACTTTGGCCATGGCAAGCAGCCTGCAGCTGGCGCAAGGGCCTATCCACAACAAATCAGGTCAAGGACGCGACGGCAGCATCAGAGTCTGGCTCGGGTTCGGGCTCGGTATCGGAGCTGTCTCAAGATGCGCTCTTGAGGGACTTTGCCAAAATTCCGGTGGAGCGTATACGCAATTTCAGCATTATTGCCCATGTGGATCACGGCAAGAGCACCCTGGCCGATCGTTTGCTGGAGCTGACGGGGGCCATTTCAAAGAACGCCGGCCAGCATCAGGTGCTGGACAGCCTCCAAGTGGAGCGGGAGCGCGGCATCACAGTGAAGGCTCAAACGGCCTCCATCTACTACAAATACAAGGACGAGCTGTACCTTCTGAATCTGATAGACACGCCCGGCCACGTGGACTTCTCCAATGAGGTGGGTTAGCAGGCACCCAGGCGGCTTTTTGTCTGAATCGTTAATCATTTCCATCCTTCCTTTGTAGGTTTCCCGCTCGCTGGCAGCCTGCGATGGAGTCATCCTGCTGGTTGACGCATGCCACGGCGTCCAGGCCCAAACCGTGGCAAACTATCATCTGGCCAAGCAGCGGAATTTGACTGTGGTGCCGGTGCTCAACAAGATCGACATCAAGCATGCCAATCCCGAGCAGGTGTGCCACGACCTGCAGCTGTTATTCGGCATCGATCCCGCCGAGGTGCTCAAAGTCTCCGCCAAACTGGGCACGGGTGTTGCCCAGGTGCTGGAGCGAGTTATCGAGCTGATACCTGCGCCCACAGTGGATCGGAAAAGTGCGTTTCGTGCCCTGATCTTTGACAGCTGGTTCGACAAGTACCGCGGAGCACTCAACCTCATATATGTGCTCAACGGGCAGCTGGAGCAGGGCCAGGACATTCAGTCGTTGGCCACCAAGAAGAGTTATCCCGTGAAGAGCATCTCGGTGCTGCGTCCGGTCGAGTGCAGTGTGGCCAGCCTCTCCGCCGGCCAGGTGGGGCTCATCGCCTGCAACATGCGCAACAGCAAGGAGTCCATTATTGGGGACACCATCCACCTGAAGAACCAGTCGGCCAGCGCCGCCGGCAGCTACCAGCCCCAGCAACCACTTGTCTTCGCCGGCGTCTTCCCCGTGGATCAGTCCAAGCACGTGGCCCTGCGCAGTGCCATTGAGAAGATGGTGCTAAATGACTCAGCGGTCACCGTTAAGGTGGACTCGAGTCCGGCACTGGGACAGGGCTGGCGACTGGGCTTTCTCGGCCTGCTGCACATGGAGGTCTTCTGCCAGCGGCTAGAACAGGAGCATGGCGCGGAGCCCATTATAACGGCACCGTCGGTTACGTACCGTCTAGTGTTGGGCAACCCCAAAATGATCCGTCAGCAGGGCACGGACACCATGGACATTTCGAATGCGGCACTCTTCCCCGATCCGAGCAGCATCCGGGAGTACTACGAGCCCCTGGTCATGGGCACCATCATCACGCCCACCGATTACGTTGGCCAGATTATCGGCCTGTGTGTGGAGAGACGGGGACTGCAGCAGAGTTCGGTGAACATTGATGAGGCGCGTATTCTGATGAAGTACGTTCTGCCGCTGAGCGAAATCATACTGGATTTCCACGATCGCCTCAAGTCGATCAGCTCCGGGTACGCCAGCTTCAGCTACGAGGACAACGGGTACCATCTCACCCATCTGGTGCGTCTCGACATTCACCTGAATGGGCGGCCCGTCGACGAGCTTTGCCGCATTGTGCACAGTTCGAAGGCCACCGGCGTGGCCCGGCATATGGTGCACAAGCTCAAGGATCTCATACCCAAGCAGATGGTACAGATTGCGATTCAGGCGTGTGTCGGCAGCAAGGTGCTCGCGCGCGAGACCATCAAAGCCTACCGCAAGGATGTCACTGCCAAGCTCTACGGCGGCGATGTGACGCGCCGCATGAAGCTCTTGCGACAGCAGTCCGAGGGTAAAAAGAAAATGCGTCTCTTTGCCAACATTCGTGTGCCCCACGAGACATTCATCAATGTGCTGAAGCGCTAGGATCTGCAATTGGCATCCAACCACCCACCCACACATTCGTATGTAACAGGCAAAGGAAGAGGAACTGCATTTGGCAGCATTGTGCGTCAGCAGCGGACGCCCACACACGACGAGCAGCCCACACCCACGTGTAGGATTAAGAGCAGCAAGAGGAGATGAGAGACAGCGAGAGAAGATAAGACACAGAGAGAGGAAGGATATTTACCGGTTCGTGTGTGTGTGAGGTAAGTGCGCCACACTCTTTTTTTCTCTCTTTCCCTTTCCTATCGCAGCTTCACCCCCCCCCCCCTTCCCTACTAGTGCTTGCTGTGGTGAAAGATAACCGTTCATTATCGTCTGAATATAGAAATAGAAATAACGGATTACAAACCACAAGTGGGGAAATGGGCGTGACCACATGCACGCCCATATTTTATAATGTTAATGAACTTAACATTGAATCTACATAGATAACAGCCATTGTTGGTTAGAATTTGTGCTATTAGAGACATTCCTAGTTCATTCGTTTCCGCCCCATTGGGAGAATTTCCATACGCAGGATCAAGCCTACAAATAATGTCTTCTGCCTTAGAAATATGTTTACATATGTATGTTGAATTTTATCTTTTAATTACAATTAGCTTCAAGTCGAAAAATCAAAAGTGTATTAGCAGCTTCGTTGTGGTTCTCGGACAAATCGTTGCGTTTGTTCTCTTGTTTGCTTTCCATTGCCCATGTGGCACCCTCCCTCTCAATGAAAACCAAAAGAGGATGAGGAAGAGCAAGGCAAGGCACACAAAAATCGAATTTCCCTGACCCTGAAATGTGGCACAGAGACACACTGACTGACGCACACATGCGCTCTCAGAGAGAGAGAGAGAGAGAGAGGGACAGAGGTAGATGTAATGCATAACGGTATCCTCCTGCCTCCCCCAGACACACAACTTGAACATACAGATGCACACATACTGCTATACAAAAATCTGTGTTCCAATGCAGATGGGGGTTCGGTTTCTATGTGTGTGTTGTGTGTGAGATAGCAAGTTCTTAGCTCGCTTGTGTCTCGCTCCCGGCAAAAATGTTGTTGTTTATGAGAAAGATAGAGAGAACGAACGGAACAACAGAATCGTACCAAACCGAACTGAACCGAACCTCCAAACCTGATGGACATCGTCCGTAAGGTGTGGGTTGAATGATGGGGGAGGAAGTGCGCGGGTGAGGGCGCTGACGGTGTCGTTCATCTCTATGTGTGTGTGTGTGTGTGTATGTGACCTTGAGAAACAATAACATTGTTGTTGCTTCTGTTTTGCTGCTGCTGGTTCTATTTTGCTAAAAGTAAAAATGCAAATTGCAAATAAACCAAATCCGAGCAAAACTGTTAAATGGTTATGCAATAAACACGAGACAACTGAAGCTCCAGAAATGGTATTATCTCAAGGGGGGAGAGGCGATCGAGGAATATTGCAACTTGTCCGATCATCTGGAGAAATGCCAACTTGTTGCAGTTGGAGATGATGTGAGAGAGGGAGTGTGCACTTGACTGTACGTGTAACTGTGACTGCAGCAGCCTCCCTTCCACTCTTTCTCTATCGCACCCTGCTCTTCCGCTGTCAGCAATCATCTGCACTGGCTTTGTCTCCCCCTCCCCCTGCCCCCTGACCAACGGATACAGCAGAGAAGGAGACGACAAACAAGAGTGGACTGAAAAACAGCTGAGTCTGACCTTCATGCCCAAGTGCAAGAGAGATCGCATGTGTTGGCGCTCTCTCTGCTGCGTTCAGCCGTTATGTTGGGCACATGTAAATGTGGGGAACGAAACGACCAGGAGACCCACACAAGCAAGCACATGCAGAAAGGGAAAAAGATAGAAAAAAGTCCGTGTTCGTGTTGACTCTGCTGCTGTGCGCAATTGAACCTCACAGAGCAGCAGCAGCGACGCGACTTCGTCTCGACACATCGACATCGTCGTCGTAGTCCGCTGTCGCCGTCGCTATCGCTATCGTTGTGTTGTCGTTGTCGTTGCCGTTGCTCTGCCCGTACACAAAACACAAAAACACAGTCAGTTTTCATTCTCATTTGACATCATCAACATTGAAATTTAATTAAATAAGAGCAGAGCGACCGAGCACTGTGACTGTGAGTGCGATTCGATTTCTTCGACTCAAGTAAATACTTTAGTTAATACCATTTCAGGAGGGGCTTTATTAATGGCCCGGTCAGGTTCATTAGTTTTCATTTAGGAATTGGATAAATAAAGTTCCGCCATTCTGCCATTTCATCCACAACAAATTTTCTTTGCAAAATAGTCGACGCGCACAAAATAACAAACGTCATCAGCTGTTTCTTTACCTATGTGTGTGTGTGTTTGTGTGCGAGCGTATGGCTGTATGCAAGCTATGCAAGTGTATGGGGGTACTCATTTTAGTTGTTTTGTTTTGTGAAAATTTAAAACAAGTGAATAAAAAAGTGGACAAACAGAAGAAACAAAAACTGATTGCAGCTAAACCTAACCTAGAAACGGAATTGAGAGAACGAGAATTGTTTGTTTGAAGGTTATGGCGATGCCATTGCCTCGACCACCCTGCGACCCCACCACCAGCCGTCCCAATAGCTTGGCCTTGACCGTGTGTGTGTGTGTGTCTGTGTGTGTGAGTTTTTGTGTGTTTGTACGTGCATGCATTTGTGTGAGAGGGGCAGCAACAGTGACAAAAGCAACGGTAGCTAACAGCTGAAAGCTGCAGTTGAATTTTTGCTCCAAGTGACAGCCCAGCAGATCCTCCCATCACTCCCACACCACACACTCTACACTCGACCAAACTGTCACCGAATTGTTGCCCAGTCCAAAATTGGCAAACATTTTAATACGAGGAAAAGGGAATAAAACACTTAAGCCCTGTGCGTTGACCACAAACAATGAACAGCAGCAGCAGGCAAAGCGCAATCAAGTTCAAAGCAAAATGCAAAGAGAGAGAGAAAGAGAAAAGGCGAACGGCATCTCCCGCACACACACATGCAAACTCATGAACCTGCGCGCATTCGCACTCTCGCTCCCTCATACCTATACAGTCATGGCAATCGCACAGCTGTACACGTAGCCAGTGTTCATCGCCAGACTGAAGTTTTGTTGTTTTCTTTTCTTTTTTTTTGTTTTCTTTATTTTGTTGTTTTGTTGTGAAATAATTGTGCAATCAATCCAAGAAAGTGGGTGAACGGTAGACAAAGTAAAATATTAATACATATTGAATCGAACAGAGTAACACTTCCATACATGTGTGTACATAATGTGTGAAATTAGCAGCTGTTGTGTATGTGAAGAAGAAGGAGAGAAGTAAAAACTTGTAAAGAATTCAGTTACTTTTCAATAAGAACGACCAGTGTTGTAAAAAGTTACAGTCTGCTTTCTTCCCTTTTGTATGAATTTCTTTTCGCTTAATTTGTTTATGCAAGTACACAGGCTTATGTATTCGCTGACCGATCAGACAGAGTCATACAACTGTACACAAATCTTTATGCATGAGCGTACATACATTGTATGCATATGTGCGTAAAAAAATATCGCTTTCGCGTACGTATACATGCCCATACATTTGTTCATGTTTGTATGGGGGTATAAAAATCGCACAAAAAGAGAGGAAAGTGTTCATTTTCTCATTTATTCATTCATTCTCTTCCTACCGTTTAAGCGCAAAATAACACAACATTTCATAATAATAAAAAAACTGGTGTTGGTGTGAGTTTTTTCGTTATTTTTGTTTGAATAAATGAATGGGAGGAGGGTGCGATCAATGGGGAGGTAGGCGACGCGCGTCGCAAGCACACAAACACAGCTGATAGTGGTTGACGCACTAGAATATATGTGCAAACACACGCACTCACACACACAAACATAAGTACTCTCTCACTCACTCACTCACTCTCTCCTCTCTCGCATGATACTGGCTGCTTAAAATTGTAAACAACTCAATACCGTTTAACAGGGCTGCCAAGTCCTGTCAACGATTGATTTTCAAGCATATTGGCAGCCCCGGCGAACTGGGTGCGAATTTGTGAAATTCATTCAACTGATCCGAAATTTTCCATCTTCTTCGCAGCGTAATGTGTTTTACAATTTCCAACAAGAAGCGGAACAATTATTCATGAGATAAAGATGATCAACGGATTGAGTGTTAGCGGTGGTCAGCAGCAGGCAGCAGCAGCAGCAGCAAATACCAAGAAGACGAAGGCAAAGTCAGGTGGAGGTGCTGCAATAGCATTGCACTTTGCTTACAACAATAACAACAACAACAACAACAACAACAATAGCAACAGCAGCAACAGGAACAATTATAATCAAATTACTGGCAACAAAATGGACCATCAAATGAACAGCAGCAATCCAAAGGAATCGCTATCCACAAAGGTGCTCAAAATAATAGAAAGCATCAGAGGAGGAGGTGGAGGAGGAGGAGAAGCAACAGCGGCAGGTGAAACTATAGCAGGGGCAGTAGCAAAAGCAGTAGAGGAGGCGGCAACAGGTGGCAACAGTGCTGGTGGGGCAGTGGCAGGCCTCAACTGGTTGCCAATGCCCAAACGGCGCACATCTTTGCTGCAGCAAGCAGCAGTTTCGAGTAGTACCTCAGCAAACACCAAAGAGAAGGAGCAGCAGCAGGTGAAGAGTGCCATCAAGCCATCAGCCTCGTCTGCTGGTGAGTTGCCTTTGCAGCCACAGCGCACCGAAGACCAGGAGCATGCGTTTCGACTCATCGAGGATGTGCACAACTATGCCAAGCTGCAGGACGACAGCGAGGACGATGGTGAGGACCTGCTGGACGATGAAGAGGATAATGATGATGAAGACGACGACGAGGATGAAGAGGAGCAACAGAAGATGGCAGTGTCAGTGCCAGTATTGAGAGTGCAGCAGGAGGTGACGCGCATCCAACTGGAGGACACCGAAGAGCATGTGGATGTGGTGACCGTGCCGCAGATGGAGGAACTGGTACAGCAGCAGCAACTGCAGCTGCAGCAGCAAACAGCAGTTGAAACGGAGGACAGAAGACCCGAGCATCATGCCCGGCGTCCGATGAATGCATTTCTCATCTTCTGCAAACGTCATCGGGCCATTGTGAAGGAGCGTTACAAGTCCCTGGAGAATCGGTGAGTTCATTGGATCCCAACAACCGCAGCTAGCCTAGCAGCTAATGATTCCCCCCGCAGAGCCATTACCAAAATACTCGGCGACTGGTGGGCAGCACTCGACGAACAGGAGAAACATTGCTTCACGGACTTGGCACAGCAGGTGAGGAGAAGGCTGCTGCTCCTTGATATAACTTCAACCTAAACCGATTCCATTTGTCTTTCTAAGAACAAAGATGCCTTCTTCAATGCCAATCCCAACTTTAAGTGGTACAAACTGCCAGCTCCACCGTTGCGCACACTGGCCACTCGTCCAGGAAATGCCACAGCGACTGCTGCCAGCGATGGCCAACTGATCGAGGAGCATCCACAGCAAGTGCCGCTGCAGTGGGAGCAGCGCAATGAGCTGACCGCCTCCCTCTCCCCCGCCAAGTTGCTGCGTGGCAACTTCTTCAAGCTGGCCGATGAGACACAAATGGGTGAGCTGAGCGCCCTGCTGCAGGCACAGGTGCAGGAGAAGGAGAAGAAGAAGGCGTGTGCGCTGCAGCAGGTGCTGAGCGAAACGAGCCACTTCCTGAGCACACACATGCCTGGCGGCACCAAGCGGCCCATTGCGACACAGGACAGCAACTCGAGTAACTCCAGCGAGGAGGATGCGGGCACATCCCCCTGCAAGAAGGTGAAATCTTCGCGCTCCTGCAAGGGCAAGATCTACCAGGAGCTGGTCAACTCCGGCCAACTGGCGGCTGTGGCCAAGAAGAGCAAAATCCGCCTGAATAGCGGCGGACAAGCAGATCTTGGCGTAGATGCATCCATCAGCAGCCCCCACGCGCAAGTGGAGAGCCTGGAGGTGGCCAATAGCCAGCAGCCAAGAAGCGTCTCCGAATCGAGCAGCAGTGGCGGTGGCGGCATCCCCGGCGTCGCCGGCTTTGACCTAGAGGAGAAGATCAAAGAACTGACGGCGCTCAGTCTGGATGCCTATTTGCAGCGCAAGCGCAGCACCAAGAAAAAGAAGAAGTTTACGGCGGGCAAGAAGCAGCGCAACTCGAATAGCGCCAGTGCTGCAACAGTGTCCGCTGGAGCAGGACCAACAGCAGCAGGTGCAGGTGCCGGCGCCGGTGCCGGTGCAGCTGCAGCAGTGAAAGCTGAGACCATCGATCTTGTGCGGAAGGAGGCACAGCGGCAGGCAGCGGCTGTGGGCAGTCAGAAGCGCAAGGCACGCAAGGAGAGCATCACACGCCGCGACGTGAGCGCCATTGAGCAGGAGGTGGCGTCCATTCTGCCTTTGACCATCAACGGGTGCTACATTTTCGATAAGACTGCCGCCTCCCCGGACGTGGCAGCGAAGGCAGCAAAGAATACGACGTCCCTGACCCTGTCCACCACTCCCTCCGCCTCATCGTCGTCGTCGTCTGCGTCGCCGCCACTCTCTTCGGCCTCGTCGTCCTCATCGTCCTCGTCGTCATCGTCGTCGTCCTCCTCGCAGGCAGCTTTCGATGTGACCTCTACCTCAGATCTACTCATACTGGCCGAAGTAGCCGCCAACCGCACTGAGCTGACCAAGTCCAACTAGCGGGGGGGAAGCGGATGATTATGATGAGCCGCGCCTGCCGCCTCCGAGCACCAGCAGGAAGCACTGCTGCACACCCCCCCCCCCCCCCCCCCCCTCAACCACCATGCACCCTGCACTCTTTTTATGTGTATGAGTGTTGTATAATGCCAGAAAATGTCAGGAATCGTTGGTCGGTGGTGGTGGTGCGACAGAGACGGCATAATGAAGAAACAGACATTCGTTGATCTACAATTTAGTCAATAATATTATGTAAAGAGAGTGGGAGACAGAGAGAGAGAGAGCGTGTGAGCGTATGCGTGAGAGCGGATAACTTGATATAATCTTATTTAATTTGTTGTGATAGGCAACTCAAATCGGTCAAGATCGGTTCTATGATTATCACAGCGCACGCATCATACATATATGTTTATACATATGTATACCATATTTTTTTTATACATATATGACTTGTTCTGTTTTTGTTTGTTAAGTTTCTCTTTGGTCGGGCCGCGTCCGAAATTACCAACAGCTGGACCCTCATTAAGTGTTAATTATTATTATTATTATATTATTTCTAATAATTAGTCGTAATTTATTACTATATGTGTCGAAACGCAAACATTATGCAAACAAAAATATATTCATCCAAAAAGTAGAACTATGTTTTCAGTTCTTAGCTGTGTGCACCGCTCAAATTTGAATCCGAGCTGCAAGTCAGCCGGTAATCGATAATTATAGCAACCCTGTTTAAGATTTTGTGTGGCCAGATTGTTTTTCACATCAATTCTATTGAGCAAACAACAACAAACATGTGATTTTAGCCGGCTGCTGAAATGTAACGATCACGCGGGGAGGTGGGGGTATGCCAGGGTGTGGACTGTTGTGCAAGATAAGGCAAGGCTCCGATTCTACGCCCAACCAACCGCTACTTGCAAAGATAAGCTGAAGCGCTCCAATTGGGCGCCGAAGGTGCGATACTATTGGATCAAGATGGCGGGCGCGTGATTAAGAGAATGGGATGGCTCACGTGCAAGGCAGCATAGCACGGGAGCAACAGCAAAACAGCTGCCTTGCCACACTCTCACAAAAATGTGGCACCCCTGCCATCCCCTCCCAACGCCTGAAAACCGAACCAACCCAATCCACCCCAAATACCAAAACCATACACCGTTTTGACCATTCTGGCAAGCTTTGGACGAGCTTTCGCCACCAGTTTCGCTTGAAAACGTTGGCCTTAATTTAGTTTGTTCGCGCATTCAGACCCTTACAGTTGTTCATCTATCTCTCTTTCGCTCTCTCCATCCGATTCTCGATTCCCGTACGAACGTGTGTGTGCAACAAGACCCATAAAGAGCAGGCAGGAAAGACACGAGCCGAGCGGCAGCCCCAACAATATTCGTAAAAACTACAAATTGCCAAAAAGAAGTGTGGCTGTATTCAATTGAGGTACGGTACGGTTCGAAACAGAACGCTACGGATTCCCTGTCATCGGCATCGCCGCGCACTGTCTGTCCGGCTAGAAATCACGAAACTCTCAGAATTACATTCAAAAACATAACTTTTGGGCCCACACCGCGACTGAGAGCGATATAAATTATTTTCTGTGTATTTGCCAATGAGAAGTTGTCGGAAAAGTGCCATTTGTGGACGGGAAAGATAATTGAAAAGCGCTGAAAAAAGAAATAAGAAAAAGGTAAAGAACGCACACGCACACAGATACACATAGGTAAATGTGAAAAATGTACCAAAAAAGAGGAAGCATTGCCAAGTGGTATTGGTGCGGTGGGCCAGTGGGCAGTGGGCTGGGGGGTGTGTAGCGAAACGGGCGTAGTTGTGTATGCGAGTGTCATAAAAGGATCTCTATATTATAGCGAGAGAGTACTGTTATATAATAAAAGCAGTCACTGCCTCTTGGCCGCACGCTGTACTGTTCTCTCTCGCTCCACCATCCCATCCCACCTTCCGAAAGAGACTTGAGCTAGCAACAGCAAACGATTTTGATGAATTTGCAACTTAATTTGTGTATCGCGCGCGGGGGGTTTCGTCTACTGCTTCTGCTTTTGCCTCTGCCTGCCATCACATCTCGCGCGCTGTCTGCGCCCCACACTCCACCTGGTCTCGAGTGTGTCACTCTGTCTGATGAGTGCCGCCGCTGCCGGGAGGGAAGAGAGACAATAATAATAAATCGTAATGAAATTTTTGCAATGAAACCCGACAAGTTTTGGTTTGATTGCTCTGCCGCAGAGACGACTAGGAGGCGGGGCAGACACAACTACAGCTAATGGCAGCATCGACAGAATTAAAGGGAGCAGCGGCAAACAGCAAACAGAAGACAAAGACAGCAGATAAATGAGTGAAAGCAGTGACAGCTGCGTGAGAAAAGAAGGCAAAGAAAGCAGTTGCAGCAATGATAGGATGGGGTGGTGGGGCAGTGAAGCAACAGCGTCTAGCGTGCATTTAGCATGCCGCTAATTAATTAAGAGTCAAGAGGAAGAGACAAGAATAGAGGAGAGCCCAGAATGTGAAGGGGCACAGTCACAGTCACAGTCCAGGGTCTTACTGGGGAGTAGTTCGGGTACTTTCCATCCATTGCGCTCATACTCTCGTCTTTGCCAGCTTCGGCCCCCCGCCCACACCACTTAATTAACACCATTTAGTGGGTATTCCATGTTTGCGGCGCATTTCAATTAAATCTAAGCATTCATTAGTGTGAGGAACAGAAGCCCGCAGAGAGGAAGGTTTCAATCGGAATACAAAAATCAGAGCCAAAGGCTACACAAATCCACACTCAACAGCCGCCTATCGCTAGGGGGCTCGCGCTGCTGTGACGTCACAGCGCCATATTTCTAAAAGGGGCAAAGGGATGAGATACGGAAACAGGGTCACAACTGAACTGTTATGTAAAAAGCAGAACGCGAACCGACCAGGATTTTCGTGCTTCGTGTCGGTCGCCGTCGCTCTGGCTGTCGCTCGTGTCTGGCGGGGACGAAGAACGGCTCTGCCAATTCGTCGTCACTCGGGCACTGCGCTGCCGCCGATACCTATGCTTTGGCCTTCGAGGCGTCGTCACAGTTTGTTTCGTGCTTTTGCGACAGCAAAACGTTTCGGCGTGCAAAGCGCAATAACACATAACACAGGGGCAAAAAGTAATAGTCGAAAATCATAAAAAAAAACGCACAGAAGCGAAGAAATTGAAATAATGTTTTTTTAATTTAACATTCTTTGAGGTGTTCCATTGTGTCTGTGTGTGTGTGTGTACTTGCGTGTTCGGATGTGTGTTCGTGTGTGTGTGTTCCTCTCACGCCTTGCTCTCTTTAGATCTCTATGGGAGCCGTTTGCAATTGTTGTATAACAGAAGCAGGCAGCCAGCCGTTGGAAGAGAGAGAGAGAGAGAGAGAGCCATGTGCCAGAGAGGGAGAGCAAAATCAAAATCAAAAGCTCTCGTGGTATACCCAGAAGAATGGGAAAAGCAAATGCAAAATCAGCTGTGCGTCTCCAATTATGTTTTTTTTTTTATTTGTTACAGCAGCATCAGCAGCAGCAAAAAAAATCAAGAAGCAGTGCAAGAAGTAAGAAAGTGTACGAAAGGAATCAAAGCGAGTGAAGTAGCGACAGGCACACAAGGAATACAAGAAAAGAAGCAGCAAGACGCAGCAACAGCAGCAGCAGCAGCAGAAGAGCGACTGACCCATCGAATTCCCTTTCCTCTCCCGAAGCACTTGCCCTTGTAATGGCTCTACTTCGGTCGCTGAGGACCCAACGTACCACAACATACTTGATCTACAGCCGCACCAGCGTCAACGTCAGCTCGAGCAGCTCAGCCGCCGTTGCTGCCATCAGACGCAGCCTACATACCACAACCGCCCTTGAAGTCGACGTCCAGGCGAACAGCCAGAGCAGCTCCAACCAAGAGCTCCAGCATGGGCAGGCAGCAAGCATATTGCGACGCCGTCAGCAGCACTTATTGAGTCGCCTGATTGGCACACCCGTGGGCGTTGGAGTCGGTGGAGGATCGCGGCAACACGCTCGCTATGTTCACTCCGGTCAGAACGGGCGCCAGTCCCATCAGCTGGTGCAGCCCGAGGTCATCGACGAGACGATGCGCGAAAAGCGACAGCTGGGAAAGTCGGCGTCGCCCAAGCCGACCGGGACGCCGCAGCGCGACCCGCTCGACGTAAGCTTCAACGATCCGATTGCTGCCTTCAAGAGCAAGACCACGTGGGAGCTGGTGCGCGCCTATATGGTGTACATGATCTGCTCCAGCGAGAAACTAGTCGAGCATAATATGACGGTAAGTGGCGGCGCTTCTCCAATAAGCTTCTCTTTCCCCCAGTGTTCGTGTCTCGTCTCTCTCTCTCGCATTGCCTAGCTGCTCCCTGCTTCTCTCTCGCTTCTTTGCAGCGGTTGAGCGGCAGGAGCTGCGGCCATCGACGCTTCTTCCGTTTTGTGCTCTCTTAGATGTGTCACCTGTGATCTCTGTATGTGTAAATGTGTGTTCTTCCTCAGCGCTCTCTTTAGAGCTTTGACAGACAGAGCTAAGCTGATCTCTCTCTCGTTATATTTTCTGCAGGCGAAAGCTTTTCTCTTGCACTTACTGCTTCTTCCCATTTGACCTGCTCAACCCCATCCCCAGCTGCTCATTTCTTATGCAGAATATAATTCGTGTGTGCGCCAGCTGTTGGCTTCTCTTCCGTTTCCTTTGTGAACTTTTTGTTTAGTGTGAATTCTTGGCTAATTGCTTGACTACGTGATGTTGTTGTCGTTGCTGTTATTTTTGTTGCTGCTGCAGGTGCAGGCACTGCACTCGTCCGCGAATTGCTGAGTGAATGGCTTGAATGACTGACTGATTGAGTAAGCGCTCACTACGATGTGCAATGTGCAATGTGAGTGCATGCGAGGGTGTGTGTTTGTGCCAAAGAAAAGGAAAACTTTTTGCATTGCAAATTGCAGTGAGACGACGTAGTGTGACCTTGCCAGTCAGCAGTGAGGCAGGCAGCAGATACACACACACACACATGCTTATCTCTAGACAAGTATACGGCATATGCAGCCAGAGTCAGGCCCCCAAAAGAGGGCCAATCAGAACGCAGGCAGCAACAACAGAAACAACAACCATCAACGATACTCGAAGCATTAGATACCCTCGCATTTACATGTACAGCTATCAGCAATGAAACTAAAGGCAGGCGGTCTTGGGTGTGCATCATCTTCGAAGTCATGGAGCGAGTCCAATGGCAGCCTTTGTATACTTTCCACAGCAATGTTACAGCCGTAAATAGTAAAGTTTGCTTCAAAATTACTTCAAATATTTATTTGCTTCAGCTTTCAGTCTTTAGTTTCTGTGGCAAATGAAGTTCTGTTCATGTCATTCCTTTTGTGCAGTTTCAAGCCAAAAGTTTTCTTCTCTGCGTTGCCATCTCTTGCACACTTTTTCCAGGGCATCATCATAGTTGCTACCTCCCCATCTCCATCCACCCTTCTGCCTTTGCGGCTGATTTTAATTACATTTTCAGCACATACACACACACACACACCCACCCGCACCCGGTTCGCTTATCCACTTGATTGTTTATTGATTATTCCAACAATGTTTGATCCATTTCCATATTGGAAATGTAATATGTACACACATATAATGCTGCTCCCTGAGACGCATAACATGTGGGCATTAGTCAGCACTGTCCCCCCTCCCCACACCCTCTTGCTAGAGAGAAAGGCTTGTCCCGTTATTGCAATTGCTTTTGCTTTTGTGCTATTTAAAGTTTTGCTTTTGGCTACGGCGACGCTGACGCTGACGCTGACGGCAACGGGTCTCGTGATGTGTCGGAAGGGGTAATCGGGGGGGGGGGGGGGGGGCGGTGTGGACCTGCTGGCCGGAACCTAAAGCCAACACCTGTCCTCGGTCCACCTACTCATTCGCGCTCTCTTCTGCGCGCTCTCTTTGTTCTATACCCGCCGTTCGTTCTCTCCTTGATTACTTTTTTCGAAATTGTTTGCAAAAATAAAAAGTAAAGCACAAAAAGTGCCACCAAAAACCCAAAAACAAAAATCAAATGCGAAACGAGAATTGTTTTTTATGTAACCAGTTTTGGTCAATAATTACTTTGAGAACCGGTTCCTCCCAGACATTGGCATTGTGCTTGTACTCCCGACGCCGCCCCCTCAAGCACCTGCTGTTGTAACCCGTCTGTGGCCCGACGGATCCCGCATCAGACACGTGCCCAGGAGAATCATTCAACAAAATCTGTCAAGGAGGAAGGTCAATGATCTTGCTCTCTGTATGCCACTCTCTCTCTCTCTCTCTCTCTCTCTCTCTGTCGTTCATCGACCCTTTCGTATATTTATTTACAGATCTTAAAGAATTGTTTACCTTGAAAAGGGAGATTTAGTTGCACAGCCTTGAGCTTGCCTTCTCCTGGAAACGCATAGAAATTCCATTGGCTTCCCATTGTTCGTTCTGCGTTGTCGCGCTGCTTGATTTATTTTCGTTCGACTTTTGTTCTGCTTGATGGATTTACTTTGCTTTGGCATAGATCATCTTTCGCTCGGCCCGTTATGGACATACCAAAGATACACACATCTTTAGCTTTCCTTCCTATTTTCCTAGACTTTTTCTTTGTCCCACTGTGTTCGCATTGTGTAGGCGTGTCCCCCGCATAATTGTCGCTTTTTCGCTTGGACTTTGGCAAACGCTTTACCCGGCCTTGACTCGTTCACGCTGTTCCTTGGCCTGTTGGCCAAATTCCAAATGTTTTATGTCTCATCCAGTGACGAACGAACGAACGGGGGAATGCAATGGGAAATGGGACTGTGAATGGGCATTGGAACCCATTCACCGTTCACCGTTCACCGTTCACCGTTTCTCTTAAATTTACAGCTGCTGTAGTAGTCTCCTCCCCTGAGTCCGCTCTCTTTCTCTCTCTCTTAGTTTTCTGCTCACACAGTTTTTAGTTTTTTCTTCAAAATTGCACACATAAAACAGTAATCATAAAAACCAATACAAATATTTCTAATTTAAATTCCCAAATATACCAAAAAAAAACACACACACACAATAAATATTGGAAAATTATTAAAACACAACGGAAAAAACAAAATGTTCAAACGAAAATTTCGCAGCTTATGAAATGGTCGAAGCAGATGTTGGGGAAACGGTTATTCACAATGTTGATGAAGGCGACGTTCTATGGCCACTTTGTTGCTGGCGAGGATCAAATCAAGATAATACCCACACTGGAAAGGTAATTGCCCATTACGATAAACCCACTCACTTACCGCTTTCTTTTCTCTCTTTCTTCCTACTTTTTCTTCTTTTTTTTTTCTATTTTTTTTTTGTTTTTTTTTTGTGTGTTTTGTTGCCCTTGGGTTCCCGTTGTTCCCGCTGTTGCGTTTTCCGTTACCGTTGCGGGTTCTATTTATTTATGAATTTTGAATCGGAAATATTGCGGTTGTGCCCCACCAACACCCCAACCACCACAACCAACCAAAACCACAACCACAACCACAACCGCTACGCTTTGTATGTAACCGGAATCCACACATCCAAAAAAAAATAAATCGAATCGAAAATCGAATATTCAACGAAACCATCGCATCCCGCCTGCATCGAATGTATAGCTCCTGAAATTGGCACGCAACCTGCTGGGCCAGAGACTGTTTGTGCTGCTCATGAAGTCCAGCTTCTACGGACACTTTGTGGCCGGGGAGAACAGGCACACGATTGTGCCCACCCTGGAGAGGTTGGGCAATACCTACAATACCTACCAAAAAAAAAAAAAAAAAAAAACAAAACAAAATACATTTTTTTGTCGCTACTAACGAGCTAAAATCATCCTGCACTGAGCGGGCATCCATTTGTGTGGCATGTAGCAAGCATGAAGATTTTTTCTCGAACTCCTAAATCTGATTACCCTCTCCCGACCCCGACCCCGCCCCGCCCTCCAATCGAATGCTGCAACTACCTGCTACTACTACTACTATCTATCGCCTAAAATGAAACAAAATTTGAAACCCACTACCACCAGCTACCACCCACTCCCTCCTAAACTCTAAACTCTAAAAACGAAATTCTTTTTGATGTACCTAATCTCCTATGTGTGTCTATGTTGAAGTAATAATCGTGATCAAAACCACCTGACGAGTGTCCTTTATCTTCCCCTTTGACCTCCTGAAATGCAGGCTCCGTTCATTTGGCGTCAAGCCCATTCTTGATTATTCCGTCGAAGAGGACATCACCCAGGAGGAGGCGGAGAAACGCGAAGTCGAGTAAGTACAGTCACAGTCACCCACGCAATCGTTTCCCTCTCCAACTCACACTTTGATCTCAGATCTTCCGTTTCGAGCGCTGGCGATAACAAGGAGGAGGGCGCCATGCCTCAGTATCATGTGGACAAATCTTTTGCCGATCGTCGCTACAAGGTGAGCAGCGCCCGCACCTACTTCTATCTGAATGAGGCCACCTGCGAGCGCAACATGGAGACGTTCATCAAGTGCTTGGAGGCTGTTTCGGGTGAGTAACGAACCCTTTCACCAGCGCTTGCTGTTCCAATTCTTAGAATGTTCATTGCAAAGTTTTCTCAGCATGCAGTTTATTTGTCTTGACTATTGTTTATTCTGCACCCAAGCAGTGAGCAAGATTTTGCATGAGGCATCAACAAACTAAAAAAGGGTTCTATTTGGGGCAGTTTTCGCAGACAGCGAGACGACTCTTCTCAGAGTCCGAAAAGAAATCCAAACGGCAAACTCTTTGATGGCGAGTCGCTCCCGACAACACCAGCAAGAAATAAACAAACAGAATCGGAATAAGAGAATCGAATAAACATTGATATGAAACTCGATCTTGATGCAAAATCTTGTCATTTGATCATCTAGTAATGGATTCAGTTCGTAGAAATGTTTTTGGTTTGCGGCAAACTCTTTTCAACTCCTTTTCACATGAATTTGAAATAATAATAACAAATACAAATCCAAATCCAAATCCTCACACATTTCCTGCTCTTTCAGCATGAGAAGCGTTTTCCCCTATGCCAGTGTCTCTCTCTCTCTCTCTCTTACATCTATCTGAGTATAAAGTAATTTGATCGCATAAAATAATTGAAGTTTTCTTTCGCCTTCACCCTCCACTCTTCCTCGCAAATGGTATATGGCTACAATAAAACGAAAACAAAACCCCCAAAAATCGAATCCATCTGTCAAAAAAACTGTCAAAACTCCCATTGAAAAAATATAACCCTAACAATAAGACGATGATGCCAAGGTGCCCCGTGCCAGCGCCGCGGGTAAGGCAAACAGAAAACAAACCCACCAATAGAGTTGAAAAAGTTATGCTTTTTGGCATCATTTGTGTGCATTTTGTGTAGTTAGTTGTTCGTAGATTTATCCAATTGTTTGTAGCGCTTTGAACTAAACTAGAAACTGCTTGCCCACTGGGCTTTAACTGCTTGCCAATGTAACTGCTTCACTCTCGTTTTCCGTTGTTTCCCTTTCAACAACTCAACACACGGAAATTCAACAACAGGCGCTACATTCGGCACTGGCATCACGGCCATCAAGCTCACCGCCCTCGGCCGTCCACAATTGCTGGTAAGTGGCAGCGCAAATATACGAGAAAAAGTCTACTAATCCCATTCCCATTCCCATTAGCTGCAATTGTCTGAGGTGATTATGCGCACACGCCAGTACATGGAGGATCTGATGGGTGGGCAGGGTAATGTGCTGACCCATCACAAGACGATCAAAGATCTCGAGAAGTATTATGCCACGCTGGGCGACAACAAGAATGTGCAGGATTTCCTTAAGAATGTCACCTCGGACAAGGAGGGCATTCTGCATCTGTTCCCCTGGTCGGGAATTGTCGACGAGGACTCGCAGCTGAGCGACACGTTCCGTGTGCCCGATCCACAGACCGGCCAAATGCGCCGACTGATCTCACAGATACCGCCCAAAGAGGAGGAAATGTTTAGGAATATGATTCGTCGTCTAAACACGATTGTAAAGGTAAGCGACAGACAGCGAAAGAGAGAGAGAGAGAGCGTGGACTGGACTCTGCTGGAAACTAATTACTTTGCGTGTTGTTCCCTCCCCCCACCAGACTGCTGCCGAGCTGGATGTGCGCATTATGATCGATGCGGAGCAGACCTACTTCCAGCCGGCCATTTCGCGCATCACACTGGAAATGATGCGCAAGTACAACAAGGACAAGGCCATCGTTTTCAACACGTATCAGTGCTATTTGCGTGAATCGTTCCGCGAGGTTGGCACCGATCTGGAGCAGGCCAAGCGCCAGAACTTCTACTTTGGCGCCAAGCTGGTGCGCGGCGCGTACATGGAACAGGAGCGTGCACGTGCCCAGGCTCTGGGCTATCCGGATCCCGTCAATCCCACATACGAGGCCACCACAGACATGTACCACAAGACGCTGTCCGAGTGCCTGCGACGCATCAAGGTGGGTTCAACGTTGTCCCCATTCTGTTGTTGCAATCTCTAGAAATGTTTGCTTTTGCAGCTGATGAAGGATTGCGGCGATGATGCCAGGAAGATTGGCATTATGGTGGCATCCCACAACGAGGACACCGTGCGCTTTGCCATCGAACAGATGAACCAAATCGGCATCTCGCCCGAGGACAAAGTGATTTGCTTTGGCCAATTGCTGGGCATGTGCGACTACATTACCTTCCCACTGGGTGAGTTCGGGCCTTTGCCAAATCGTTTTCTCAGCGCTAAACGTTTCCGTTTCGTATCACAGGACAGGCTGGCTACTCCGCCTACAAGTACATCCCGTATGGACCCGTTGAGGAGGTGCTGCCATACTTGTCGCGTCGCGCACAGGAGAACAAGGGTGTGCTCAAGAAGATCAAGAAGGAGAAGCGATTGCTGATGGCTGAAATTCGGCGTCGCCTGCTGCGCGGTCAGCTCTTCTACAAGCCCAAAGGCAACTACGTACCCATCTAAGCCTGGATGGACGCGCACTGTACAGACACACACGGACAGGCACAACGTACAGAAATGGGTTGCGGTGACAGCGACACCACCACCACCACCACAACCATCACCACCACCACCAAGCGATGCTGTTGATGATTATATGTCGCCCAGGGAATTGTGCTCGCTTCAGGCTTTTTTTTATTATGTTTGTTATCCATTCTAAATGTTTACGAGATCTGCGTCCACTCCTCCTTCTACCCTACACACTCTACCCACAAAAAAAACAGCTGCTGAACGCGGAGCAGGAGAGACAGCGCAGGGAGGATGAGAGGGGAAATGTTTTTCTAATGGAAATATGTATGATATTTTGATGTCTTGTTGCAACCAATAAATTAAAAAAGAGTTCTGTATGTGTGTTACAAAAACAAAACTAAAACTAAAACTAAAACCCAAAAACCCCCCCATAGAAACGAACGAAGAACAGATTTTCGACGAAGAAAGATGAAGAGAGAGCGAACATTTTTTAGCATCGTAATTTAACACATACAAAAAGAGAAAACACTACAGTATATAAAGATATATACAATTATATAACAAAAACATAATGAGAGCAAAACGTTTATAGAAATATGTAACGAAATATGTATACATAGAGCATATTATGTACATGCATGTGTATGGCTGCATTTTAGTGCAAACTTTTTGTTGCCTCTTTTCTGTTCAACTTTCACTTGCAATTTGATTTAGTTCCACCCTAATACTACGATCTCCCCCCCACAAACGATAGAGTTAGAGATCAAGAGTACAGTCATCCACTCCAGAATAGTCAACAGAATGTACTGCCGTGGGCTGCAGCGAGTGAGAGAGAGAGAGGGAACCAGGGATAACCGCGCATACCTAAACCTAGCACCTCCTATTATTATTATGATTATGATTATGTTTATGGCTAAATTATCATTTTATGAATATATTTTTAGCGTGTAGCAAAAGCGATACTATAAAAGTCATTAATACGATAGTGGGAAACAAACCCGAACCCGATTTGTTTCAGGGAGTTGATAATTCCTTGGGCCATGGCACCAGGTTAACCAGGAGCGAACAGCCAGCCGAGCGTTTGTTTGATTTGTCTTTAGTAATATTCTCATGATTGCTATTATTATTATTGTATTTGCATAAACGCTATAAATAAATAATTGTATGAATGTTAACTATTTCAATGACAATAATAAAATGTTAAAAACGACCAACTTCCCCATGCTCATTTGGCGTCAGTTGATTGGGCAATCAGGGGAGATTCCAACTCCCAATGAACACATTTATTTGCACGCATTTGAAAGGGATACGGGCTGGCCCTCTCTTTCGTTTTTGTTGTCTTTCTGCTCAATGAAACAAGTACAAAGCTTCTGAATTTAAGTCATACACTCTATGAAAGACTTTCTTTCGATTTACAAACTAAATTAACTAGAGCGTGGCAGTTCCCACTCGCAACTAAAAGTTGTTCTTCTTTTTTTGCCTTGTGCTGGAGCGGCGACCGCCGAACTCGACCATCAAAGGATCATTGGTCTTGCGGTCAAAGGCTGCCTTGGCGCCGGTCGTCGCACGTGGCCGCTTGGCATCCGCGGAGGATTCGCTCGAGACTGTGGTGGAGCGAACGACACGCTTCAGCACCTTGGGCACCATGTACTCGGGCATGTCGGACAAATGGCTGGGCGTTTTCAGTATGCGCAGTGGCTTGTCGTGCCGCAGGGCATTCAGATCTCGTTGATGATCCTCGAAGTAGCCCTTCAGCTTGACACTGTTGAGCACCTCGGTTTTGATTTCGCGCAGGCGAGTCTCCTGCACGGCAACCCGCGAGGCGGCACGCCAGGCATCGTACGTACGATAGCGAAAGGACTCCAGTTCGTCCATTTTGAATTGGTAATTTCTGCGCAAAAGAAAATCATTTAAATGCTGCTTACAGTTGGGAGACTCTCGCGCGACTTACTTGATGATTGTGTCGCCCTTCTTGGCACTGAACGTCACACGGAGTTTCTTCTCGACGGCGTCGTTGACGCTCGACTCCTTGATGCTGACCAGCGACAACACAGAGCCCTTGTTGTTGCCTCTGGCCGTGCGTCCGGCACGATGAATGTACGAGGTGACATCCAGCGGAAAGTCAAAGTTGATGACATTATTCACCGACTGGAAGTCGATGCCACGCGAGGCGCTCGACTCGAAATCCCCGCGCGATGATTTGCGCTTGTCCTGGTCGTTTGCATTGTCGGGACGCTCGAGGTAGTGCTGATCGGAGGCAATGATGATGTCGTAGGTGCCCTTGTTGAACTGGCTAATCATGTTGATGCGAATCGAGGCCGGCAGCTGTGGATTGAGCACGCACGCCCTAATCCCGAATTGCTCCAAGAACAAGCGAATTCTGCAAGCGAAATGTAAGTGGGAAAGTTTTAATGGAAGTTCTTGCAGAGTGGGGGCTTGGTTGAGGGACTGCCTGATCCATCAGCGAGAAGATTAGTTACTGGTCATGCGTGTGCCAACTGTTGCCAGATGCGCACTCCCCTTTCACTTTGTGTTTGACATCATGTGGGACTCAGGACAGCAAGAGCAAGGGTCACGCTTTGTGCACTTACTTGTAGCTGCGATCGATGGTGTTGACGAATATAATGGACTTGCCGCGCACAAGTTGCAGCTTAAGCAGAGCATAGAGGATGACCGGCTTCTCGTTCTCTTCGGCCAGGATGCGCTGGTGCGTGAGCTGATCCTGCGACACCACATCGGGCTCCTCCAGCTTGAGCGTGACTGGATTGTGCAGGCACAGACCCTTCATGCGCACCACATCGTCTGAGAGCGTGGCCGAGACGAGCACCGATTGGTATATGGCTGGCAGATGTTTCAGCAATGCCTTGAAGTCCGTTTCGTAGCCGAAGGCAAATATCAGATCTGCCTCATCCACCACCAGAGTCTCGACTTTCTTCAGGTCCAACACACCGTCGACCTTGGCGTGATTCAGAAGCTTGGCTGGAGTGGCCACAACAATGTCGGGACGCTCGGCCAGGGCATGGCGTTCGGTCGCAGTGTTACTGGTTGTGCCCGAAATGTCCGCAACGCGCACAACCTTGTGGCAGAGTTCGGCCAGCTGCTCGATGACGGCGCGCGACTGCCGGCACAGCTCTTTGGTTGGGGCCAGCACCACGGCGCTCACACATTGCTCGGTGGCAGTGAGCTTGGAGTTGAGAATTTTCTGTATCAGCGGCAGGGCATATGTAGCCGTCTTGCCGGAGCCCGTGCGGGCGCGCACGACAACATCCTTGCCCTCAAGCAGCAGCGGAATAGCCGTGCCCTGAATCAGCGTGGGCTGCTCCCATCCCAGCTTGGACACTGCCTGCAAGACGAAAGGAAAATTGAGTAACCGCGGAATAAGTGCCAGTTGCTTGGCTACTACCTTAAGGATGCGATGGTCCAGCTCGAGTTCATGGAACTGTGGTATTTTTTCTGGACCGCTCATTGTTGTAAATTTTTAAAATGCGCAGCGAACAACGCACATGCTTATGTCCAAAAGTAGTGTTACCCTAAAATACCACCAAATCAATGAAATATACCATTATATGCCCCAAATATACCTTCATCTGTACGGTATATTTATACAATATACCAAAAAAAATATTGGGAGGATGCGTACCCACGCCACTTATCGATATGCGATTGAATATAAAAATAAAAATTAAAGATACGATTTGATAATAAGCTTTAATCGCAGGAGTTGCACAAATAGATTCGTTTAAAATACTGAAGCCACGGGTTTCCCTTTTCAACACTTGCGGCAGCTGTTATTTGCACGCTCTGCAACACTAGTCCAAACAAGCACGTGCATGCAGCTAGGCGACAGGCCTCTGTTTTTAATTATTTATTGAATCGTGTATATTGTTAATTCTAATGGAGAAAGAAGACAGAAAGAGTGCACGTAAAAAGGCCAAACAGGCAATCAAGAACTATTTAGAAGACAACGACTGCGAAGCTCTTAAGCCGAGCGGCAACAGCTGTTGCGGTTCGGGCCTTCAAGAGTTCGATGCCCAAACGCACGACGCCTGGATATTGACATGCCCCAAGAGTCTGGATAGCAGTTTGTTGGAGGGCAAGCGCATCAAGTTGCCCGGACGTCGCTATGTGGGCCATCTCAAGGTGCGGGGCAGCGAATGTGCGACAGCGTCTCCTGAAACCATTGCCTACACGAATGTCAAGGGCAAAAACAAGGTTCGCAACATTCCCATCAGTGGCATTGTGGTTGTCAGCAAGCGTCTGAATTTGGCGAAGCCCAGTGCCACCCAGGCGGCCACACCTTTCCCGGCGACCCCACCACCGCCAAACTTCATGTTGCCTTTGCGGCATCCGTTCTTCGGCCGTGACTTCAAGAGGCACATTGAGTTGCCCAAAGAGATTTCCAAGAAGCTGATGAAGGCGAACAAAAAGAGAATTGCTACAGCAGAATTTGTGCGACGCAATGCAAACTTTTACAGGGTTCGCAAGCAGATTTTGGGCTCGACGCAGACGCTGGAGGAGAAGGAGTACGAGGTGCGTCAATCGGTGCTGACCGGCGTTAGGCCAGACTTTATGAATGAAAGTGCGCCGAAGTACGACCTCGGGGACCTCACCAGCGACGACAAAGAAGAGCGTATAAAAAAGAAGCAAGTCTCGTCCGTGAAGAAACCGAAAAAGCGCAAAGCCAATAAAGAGGTAGCAGCGATACCGGACAGCGCAGATGGTGCCTCACGAAAGAAGCGAAAGAAGCTGGTTACCGAATGAGTAATATAAGTAATATATTTAAGACGAAATCAGCCTAAAACTGAATCGAAACTTTCTTAGACTTCGCATATCGTGTTGTCTCTTTTTGTTTGCCTTTGTTCAGTTTTAATAATACATTTCGACAAGTCCTTGTGTTTTATTTGATGGCTTTGGGGTCAGGTCTCGGCGCGGCATAGGAAAAGGCTCAGCCGCTCACGTACAGCTGCATTACAGTAATTTGCACCAATACCAATGCATTGCAATGTTCCGTTTTGCGTGCTGTCTTTGCACACAAACGCACCAAACGAAGCCCTGTTGCATGGAATATTCATTTTTCTCGACTTAATTGGATTTTCTTATCCTGAAAGTGCAGGATGACAGTTGAGAGGAAGTAAACTGTAATCAGCGTTGCTTTCGACACATTTCGGGAATGTATTTGGAAATCCTAAAATTTGAAGGGCATTGACAACCCTTTTACGTGTCAAAAATTAACCAAAACAAACTCGGAATGTGTTCGGAATAGGTTACAAAATCACACTCATTCCGCCGTTTTCCCCCACTGCACAGGTGCACGCCGCAAAGAGGAAACACGCAGAGGAAGTAGAAGGAGAAGCAGAAGCATGGCGCTGCGTGCCTACATACGGGAGGGCCTGAACGTGGCCGCAATTATGGGTGCTGGCGATACCATTGCCCAGCTGTTCATTGAGAAGAAGTCGCTGCAGCAGTGGGACATTGGACGAACGGCCCGGTTCAGTGCGCTGGGTCTGGTGTTAGTTGGCCCGGCCCTGCGCAAATGGTACCTGACGCTGGAGAAGCTGGTGAGCAAGGATCAGCCGGCGCTGAGGCGCGGCATCAAGAAGATGGCAATCGATCAGACTGTGTTTGCGCCCACCTTCACGCTGGCCATGTCGTTTGCGGTGCCCTACGTCAACGGCGAGGATACGGACAAGATTAAGAATCGCATTCGCAGCAGCTACTTTTCGATTATGCTCAAAAACTACATGCTTTGGCCGGCGGCACAGTTCGTGAACTTCACGTTCGTCCCACTGCCCTACCAAGTGATTTATGCACAGTTCATTGCTCTCATCTGGAACTGTTACATTTCCCTCATACTCAACGAATAAAATAACTCCAGCAGATACAATTAAATATGAAACAAACAATTCTTTCAATTGCGCGCTCGCTATCGTTACAGCTATCGATAGCACACATCGATAACCGCATCCATCGATAGTGTTTGTTGGAAAGTGCGCGGCTGCTTGCAGTTTCATACAAATTAGTCACTTTAGCCGGCACCATGGATTATACACGTGAGATTTTGACTTTCCAGTTCGGCACCTATGCCAATTATGTGGGTGCACACTTCTGGAACCAGCAGGTGAGTCCGCAAAGGCAGTATTAGTTGCCAATCCAAAGCTGTTTTGCTTCTTGCAGGAGGCACACTTTGTGTACGATGGCGCCAGTAAACAGATGGCCGAGGAGCAGCGGCCGCAAAACGATGTACTGTATAGGGAAGGCCTTAACGACTACGGCCAGACGACCTATACGCCTCGTCTGCTCTCCGTCGATCTGGCCGGCAACTTGGCCCATCTGCCCATGGGCGGCGAGCTCTACGGCAACTTTGTGCAGCGCAACGAGGAGCTGCTGCCCCTCACCACGGGCAGTGATCTGCAGAAGCTCAAGCAGAGTGCGGAGGCGAACAACCTCTCCACCGTCGATCAGTTGGAGGTGCGCGCCCAGCCGCCAGCTCCCATCTCCGAGTACCAGCGGGATTTGCTCCAGGGCGCCATAGCACCCGACAAGAACTACCAACTGGCGGACACAACGCGCAGCTGGGCGGACTATCTGTACGCTAGATATCATCCGCGCACGCTCAACGTGCTGCCGGACTTGATACGCGACAGCGAGGTCCAGGCCTTGGCCACACAAGCGGCTGGCAAGGAGATCTGGGATGGGGAGGCCTTCAACGAGGACTTCTGCAATCGCATTCGCCAGTACGCCGAGGAGTGTGAGGGCCTGCAGGGCTTTCACATGCTCTTCGACATAGATGACGGCTTCAGTGGGCTGGCCAGCAAGTGCATGGAGCACTTGAACGATGAGTACGGACGCGTGAGTTACGTTTTGCCGCTGCACTATCCACGGATTCCTTCGTACAATCAAGCAGGTAAGCGCCAGCTCCACTCTCTGTGGGTGACTCTCCCAAGTGACTTAGCTACGAACTTCTTCCTGTTAGATCCTCGCACGGCGCACAGCATACGCGTGGTGAACAGCGTCATGAGCTACTATCATCTGAGCGAGCAGGCCACGATGTTCACGCCGCTGTCCACGCTGGAGACCATTTGGCGGAACAACACGCTGCAGTCGCGTCGCCTGCCAGGCGTCGCATGGCGCGAGGGCAATCTCTATCAGACTTCGGCTGTGCTCGCCGCCTTCGTGGACACGATGACGCTCAGCTACCGTCTGCCGCAGACGCCACAGTCGCTGGTGCGCTTCTGTGACAGCGTTTGCCCGGTTGGCCGCAAGTTGACAGCAGCTGCCATGGCTCTGCCCTTTGGCTTGCAGCAGGAGCAGGACCTCATCGACTTCCTGGACCAGAGCGGCGACCATTCCCTGTTGACACAGCTAACGCCGGGCTGCGAGGCGGGCAACTCCTACGTGATGCAGTCGCTGATGGCGCGCGGCATTCCCACCAGCCGATTGAAGCGTCCCCAGGAGCAGGCCGGCCCACAGCTGCGCATGGCTGCCTACAGCTGCAACAGCGTCTCCCAGATGCTGCAGCTGTACTACCAGTGCAGCTTCCATGGCAGCGTCACCCATGCTGCCTCCACGCCACTGCCCCTGCGCACCAGGCTGCCATTCCCCTACGAGCTCTTCGAGGCGAACATCGCAACGGACGGCTGCCAGGTGGCCGGCGGTGGGGAGCGCGAGCCGCACAGCCGCGTGGAGTCCGCGCCCGTGCTGGCCGCCCTGCAGAACTCCACCAAACTGGGCGAACATCTCGACAATCTCCATGCCCAGACCCATCGTGTGCAGATCGGCAAGCTGCAGTCCTACTCCCAGTCGGCCGTCGATCGCGAGGAGTACGAAACGGCCCTGGACAAGCTGCTCGAGTTTCGCGACAACTACGCCGATTCCCAGCACCTCTAAAGCGGGAATGTCTCTCTCTCTCTCTCTCATACGATTGTGATAAGCATAGACTAGAACAAAAACACACAATAAAAACTCATTAACATGGAAGCGCATGGGGCGGGGATTCCATTTCTAGGATCCGCAGCAGCCGCAGTGCATTTTGTCTCCGTTCTGCGGCGACCTGTGAATGAAAAATAAGACAAAGGCATTGCCTTTGTTCTCTGCAGTGCTTTGCATTGGCCGGGAATTTACAAAAGTCGTCAAAGAATTCAGCTTTGCATTCCCATTAGCTTGTTGAGACTGTGCAGCATATTGGGCAGGACAATTTCTATTTTTTGTGCTCTCAAGCTTCTTGTAACTAGTTGCCATTTCTATGGGAAAGTTGCTAATTGAATTGTTAGGAATATTTTTGAGTTTATCAACGTTAAACTGTTCTCAGTTGTCCAGCCCTGAACGCACAAGGTTGCAGTCTTGGGTGCTGATACGTGATTCAACAAATTCACCACCAGCGAAGATCGCCACCTTCTTAGTCATTTCACCATGGGCAAGCAGTGCAAGATCAAAAAATTATTTAAATTATCATTTATAATTCTGTTGCGATATTTTCTGTGTGGGGTTGTTGAGGAATGTTATGTAAAGGATGTTTTGCCTGAATTTCCACTGTGCTTATTGCCTCAAACGCCCTTCAATCGGAAATCCATGAACTGCCAAGTATCAGCCAGTCGCATGCGGCAGACCACTCCGCCTTGCTTTTGTTTTGGTTTATTTGTTGTCTCCAGAAGTGAACCCAAAAGGTACCCTTTCCGGGTGCTGCTGCCTAACCCTTTCGGACATTCGGATTGAAAGTTTTTGGCCCCCCGCGCCATCTAATTTATACGGAAATTTATTGCCAATAAAGCGGCAGTAATTGAAATCTCAACGGGAGTAAATCACAATTTTATGGACTGCCGATAAAGGCATAACCGAATAGGTAGGATAGCAGTGGGGAGGGTCGCTGGGGGGGGGGGCGGCAGTTCATAATTTCACATTGGGCCTGGGTCTTTGGTCTCAGGTCAAGTTTCTCGGGTTGCGCCTGCCCCGCATTGTTGTGCAAATTAAATTTCAATTTGATTGGCACACAGGGCTCCTTCCCTCTGGAGCTGCTTAAAGCAGCTGCTGCCACAGCCACCGACCGGCTCGCCACCAGAGAAGGGACCCAAAATGCCGAAATTAAAATTACGCCAACGACTTTAATGGAATATGTGCGTGGAATTTGAAATGCCAAATTCTGGATCGGAGCAAAACAGAAGCAACGCATGCGAAATTCTATTCTCGCTTCTAATTTCATTTCTGGGTTAAGTAATTTGGTTTTCTTTTCCTGCTGCTGTCTACAGTTTGCAGTTTGCAGTCTATCATTGAGAAGTTCTTGGCCGCAAAAGCTACGAGGGGCCAGCACTGGCTGCCCATGGCTTTAGCGGCTAGCAGAGAAAGTTGCCTTGGCTTGAGGAGTGAAAACCCTGCTGCGTGGTGTAATGTGTGAAAATTACAGTTCGAAATGGGTTGGACATTTTTTTGGAGCATTCCAAATGATGCCATAACAATCCATTTCTGCAGTCCGAAGTCCTTGCAACACCGAACCGTCCTATCATTTTCAATTAGCTGCTCCAATTACTCAGTTGGTCAGCTGCTTAAGTGCTTGGCTTGGGCGCCTTCCGAGTTGATTTTTAATTTCATTCCGACTCCGACCCACCCACTGGGTACTTCATCATTTCATGCAATGGATGGGGGGAGTCCTGGCGC
>NW_022995745.1:930156-970819 GCF_900245975.1 Drosophila guanche
TGGAGCTGACTGACTCCCGGGGCAAAAACAAACTTAACAAACTAAATTTGGCCGAAGGCGTCATTTTAACTGCCGCTTACCCTTCGCTCTCTCCTTTAGCTATCCTTGCCGACATTTCAATGCCTTTTTAATCTAGAACAAAAGCAAACTTAATTTGCCACAACATCTGAGATGGCACGGGGCAAAAGGAAAAGGCAACGGCAACGGCAACGGCACAGGACAGGACAGGCTACGGATGGGCAGGGCAGGGAGAACAACAGTCGAGGACGTCACTTGACACATAATTTAATTACAACAACACTTTCGGGATGGGTACGATGGCCACCACGCGCGAGCCACAAAGGAGTGTGGATGGGCAGGGCTACTTTGAAGTTAAGCACTCGGCGCCACCAGGCCGCCAGCACTCGCCTTGTTGAGCAACAACTTTCGAGTGCAACGCGTCCTGAATTGTAATTAGTGCCCAGAAGCACAGATCTGGCAGTCGGAGGCGATGGCGTCGCTTGATTTATGGAGCGCGCGCATTTGTAATTGTTATTACGTGTGAATGCTCCACTCGAAGTTACAGTTACAGTTACAGGTCCAACGTTCAACTCAATTGACTGCCCCCCCTGGGCCCCTGGCCATAAATTCGTTATCCGTGCTAATTGTTGAAGCGAATGAAGCGTGATTTGATCACGGTCACCAGTCCAACCCATTTGACCCAGTGACATTGATACTTGACCCGCTGCACTTGCATGTGGCAGAACAGCAGAACTGACGGAAGATCTTTAAGTGTTTGCCGCCTTAGCGCAGCAATAAATAAGTACCACTTCCAGTTCCAGTTCTGCTTTCATTCTGGCAGTGCAACACACATGTGTAAGAGAGACACACCCTGTTGCGCTCTTAAATATGTTAGAAGGCAGCTAGCTCCATCCCTTTCTGGCGCACAGCGAACAGCGTTCACCATGGTTTCTTTCTTCGCTGTGCCTTAATCCCGTTGTTTTGCTCTTAAGTCTTCACGGCTGATGCTCCCCCCTCCACACTCCACACTCCGCTCTCCTGTTTTGTGTTTTCTCTTTTGAGCAGCTTTTCGTGTGCGAATTTCGTGAGGTTAACATGTTTTTGCATCGGAAATTGACGAAGTACAATTAAATAGAAAATTGTTTCGCACAATTATGGCAGCGGGGGGCGGCGGTCAGTGGCAGGGCAAACTTAAATTCCAATTAGATGGAAAATGGTGAATGGCAGCAACCGAGATATGCTCCCTCCCCACCAGCACACAGCTGCAGCTGTTTCGGGGCTTGCGGCTCGGCTATCTATTGTGTTCGCTGCTTTGTTTTCGGCCACACAATGAATCGGTAATCGCCTTCGGCTAATTAATGGAATGGGCCAAAGGTACATGAATGCATCGTGCATCGTGCATCGTGCATAGAGATAGAGGTAAGTCCACGCTGATTCCCGCAATTGAATGGAAATTACTTCGCACTTAACTGCCTGGTATCAAGTCAAACAATTTGGCCGAGGGATTCGCCTCCTCCTCAGCAGCTCCAGCTCCAGCAACAGCATCAGCATCAGCATCAGCACTTGTTTTTCCATAAGCGGATTATGTTCAATTGGCCAGCCGCACAGCTGCCAAGGCATCGGCATTACACGCACCCAAAGCCCTCGCACAACAAAACAAAATTCTCGTCAAGCCATACATGTATATTTATTTACTGGCTTCCCGCAGGTCACCCGAGCAGCAGAAATGTAAGCCAGATCTGAGGCAGGCTAATCGGATCCCGACCCGCTGGCCTCGGTTGTGGAGGACTCGTCTGTGCTGGACGCCTCTGTGCTGGCAGAGCTTCCCTCTGTGCTGGCGGCCTCTGTGCTGGAGGCGTCTGTGCTGGAGGCGTCTGTGCTGGCGGCGTCTGTGCTGGAGGCGTCTGTGCTTTCCTCTGTGCTGGACGCGTCTGTGCTGGACGCGTCTGTGCTTGCTTCTGTGCTGTCGGAGCTTGCCTCTGTGGTCGTGGTGGAGTTGCGTGGTGGACCCCATGGACCACCAGGACCGCCAGGACCACCGGGACCACCGGGACCACCGGGACCGCCAGGACCACCGGGACCACCAGGACCACCGGGACCTCCGGGGCCTCTGGGAGGACCACCAGGACCACCTCCTGGGCGACCTTGAGGACCACCGGAACCTCCAGGACCGCCACGACCACCAGGTCCTCCTAGTCCACCACGACCACCAGGACCGCCACCAGGTCCTCCTGGACCTCCACGACCTGGTCCTTGAGCGGCGGCCAGAGAGACCACGGCGAGGAGAGCGACTAGAATGAATGTGCGCATTTTGCTATCGATGTGGGATCAGTTTGTTTTCTTGGACAGACAACTCCAACTGACCTTAGCACTCGCACAGGGTACTATATATACAGCAGAGGAGAAAACGAGTCATCGAGTCGAGCGGAGCAGCCCACAAGTGTTTCATCCGTGACGTGTGCAGGCTGAGCAAACTAACGTCAATTCGGTGGGGGCTAAGGTAAACCCCAATACACTCTTCAGGGCCTTGGGTAGCGTCACCTACGACGCAGATTCCCGCGAACAGCAAACAGCTGTTTTCGGTATGTGTTTGTCTTACATAAGCCAGCGAGAGTCGGGAGTCGGGAGTCGGGTCTCAGGTCTGATCCACAACTATCGCTGGCGCATGCAAAATATTTACCATCGATAGATACACCTGCATAATGCACTCGAAGCGTCAGCGGAAATGCTCCAATTTGTTGGTTCAACATCAACAAAGTGCTGGAGCCGCGACTCGTTATCAAATGAATATTCTGGAAAATGTTTGCATGGGCCTTAACATGCAGAGGAAATGCTTTGCCCGCAAAACAAGCTTCAGCTAATGCGCTGTGGGGACTCCTAAGAACTATTAGCAGGCATTTGGTGTTGCTTAGTTTATTTTTAATAGGACTTAGCATGGTTGCATTTAGCATTTGGTTTTACATATTTACATACAAAGAAATGAATATTCAATATGTAAATATGTACATACATACACTCTACATATGTAGATGGGCATGTAAATTAAAATCACAAATCAACTCTTGCTCTTTCTGCTCTCCCTGCCTTGCCCTTGGTGTCTGTGTGTTGTTTGCATTGAAATTTCTCGACTGTCATTTGCCTTTTCCTCCCAGCCAGCATCTCTATCTTCATCCGTCTTATTCGAACATACATTAAGATATATTCAGTGAAGCTGTTGTTTTTTTTGGCAATTGTAATAAATTGTCTTGATGTTTTATTTAAACACGTTTTCGTATTCGTATTCGTATTCGTATTTGTTTTGTTGCGCTCCATCAAAATGCTTAATTAAGCTTCGGCCTCTTGCTACTCCTTGCAGTTCGAAATCGAAAACCTGTTCGAATTGTACAGCTCTGCTGCCTGTTATTGTTATGTTATTTAATAGCCTTTTGGTTAGGGAACAAATTATAAAATGCGCAAATATTTTTGCAATTGTTTTCCACAGTTTTACCTTCTTCGATTTGCACTGAATTTTCCTTTTGAACCATGCGAATACGTGGGGGGCAGGGCAGTTCACATTTGAAAACTTTAACGATTTTCTTTGCATTTTGGGTAAAATGAAAATGGCCCACACTTTGTTCTCGGCTTATTTGATTTCCGGCCTGGTCCCCATACGGGCAATGGTGCAGTCGAGTCGAGTCGAGTCGACGGTAAAGCCAAGACCGACGCAAGAGAAACAAGAAAACAGAACAACAACAAAAGTTTTTATTTGCATTTCTTTGCCATTTCGCTGCAAAACAGAAAGTGAATCGAAAGAAGTCTGCAGGTATGCCATGGCCCTGGCCCAGGGGAGGCGGTCTCCCTGCTCCGACCACCAGCAGCTACAAGGAGCTTGTTTCATCTGGAAAAGCTCAACGGGAAACAGAAAGGAATGCCAGTCTCGAAAGGGTTGAATGCAGTGATACCCTTACGCATACTTTGTTACATGGAATAAATTAGTTTTGTTGAGTCTGACATACAATACAAAAACTAGCCAATTCGCCCCAAGGCGAGACCCCAGTCGCAAAGGCAAAAACGAGCCAAGGCGAATTCCAATCACAACAGCAGAGCGCAAGGCAAGAATGAGCGAGAGCGAGAGCGAGATCTGGCAAGAGCGCAAAGCGGATCATTGAGAGAGCTTTGCAGCTAACAACAGCTTCTGTTGGTTTTAGTGGCTATATCTCCTTGCAGTTGTTTTATTGTACTCTTGTGAAAGTCATAATACTCTTAGCAAGAGCATCAAAATCCAACTCATTTTACACAGATTCTTCTTTTTCTTCGTCATATTCTGCTGTTTCTCACTCCGCACCACTTCACGCTACTTCGGTCCACCCTTCCCAGCCACCACTTTCTATACATATAAACAATTGAAATGAATTTGTTTCCTGTACACACACCAACACACCCACACACCCACACACGTACCAAGAAGAGCAACAAAAAAAGGGAAAACTTTGCCGACAAACTTTGACTTTGGTTATTGTTACAGTTTAACTTTGTTGCTTTTGCCATGCCTTCTCTTCTTGTTCCTACTTTGATACCCTCTAGTATATGGCTTGCGACTGCAGGTGTGCTCAGCACTTTCACATACCAACATCCATTTTGGTATGAAATAAATATTTGCAACACTCTTGCACGATGATTTTTGCTCATTCATTTATAAATTTTAGCCCCAGCTCATCTCCAACAACTACTCTTACTTCATAATCGTGGTACCAAAACTCAAGTAAAAGTGAAAGAGAGGATATCTTCGGGTCTAGACACTTGCCAATTAGCTGCTCAGTTGCTCGCTTTGTTGCTTTTGTACTTGTGCCATGTGCTCTGCTCTGCTCTGCTCTGCTCCGCTCAGCTCGGCTCAGCCCTTGTCGACGCGACGCACTTGCCGTTATTTCCGCTGTTGCTGTTGTCGCCAACGCCAGACGAAGCTGTCGCTGACGCAGCCCATCTTTCAGCACGCCGAGAGAGAGAGAGAGGGAGAGAGAGAGAGAGAGAGTGAGAGCTAGGGTGGGTGGCAGAGGGGCGTGGAAAACGAAACTTTTCAAATAAAATGATTTCTTATTTAGGCATCCGATTTGAGACACGCCTCTTCTGCTACTTGCCCAAACCACAGGCACCACCAGGCACCACCCTTTGAGAGGACTCTTGAGTTTCAGTGCGAAAACCGATACTCTCAGATGTTGAGTGGATATTTTCTGATTTCAATATGTGCGACAAGCTCTTTATTTTGTTTGCTAAAGAATTTGTGGAGCTGCAGAAGGGATCTCCTCCCGTCTAGGAAGAACCGGAGTCTGAAGCCTCGGAGGTGGCGTCATCGGATGGTGGAGCATCGGATGGTGGTGGAGCCTCGGAAGAATTACCGCTCGGGCCATGACCACCAGGTGGTCCTCCAGGACCTCCAGGACCTCCGGGTCCAAGAGGGGGTGGCCCCCCCGGACCACCGCGCGGACCACCGCGCGGACCACCAGACGAAGGTCCCTGGGCGGTAGCTACAGCGACCAGCGCCAGCAGAGCAACAAGAATGAAGACGCGCATTTCGTTTTGCTTTTTGGTAGACTGAAAGAACAATTCTAACTGAAACCAACGTCCACTGGCCGGTCCCATTTATACCACTGCTAATAAGCTGCACTTGGGTCCGGCACAGATGTGGCCATCGATTGATATTTGCACCGGTCAAACATTGTATTACATTATTGTGGGATGGAAAACATCAAGGCAAATAAATAGTGCAGGGCATTTCCGACTGGGTTTCTATTTGCACAAAAGTTAATTCAACACGCTGGTGCTACAAAACAGAAGTTCCATCAGGGTTTTACATGCTTAATGATGCTCAAATCTATTCGGTTATGGATTCAGCTTCAAGCTGGACACCAAAACCTGCAGAGAAATTGCAATCATTCTTTAAGGTTTACCCCCAAACCCAAAGCAATTGTGTCAAAAGTCTTGAAGCTCTTTTGCAGGGATTTGCGCGACTCAATAACCTTCCACTTGCTGCAGATCCTTAAGCAGCGAACTGAGTTGGTATAAAAAATGTCTCACATGATTTCGTTTTATTGCCTTATGACTGTGCTGAATATGTGTCTTGCCTTCGTCTGTGCTTTGTCCCCCGTTAAGTCTTATGAATATTTCACAGTGCCAGTGGAAGTACGGGGAACAGCGGAAGATGAAAGTCGCGAAAGAAGCTCAAAGTTTGACATTCAGACGGAAGTTGCCGCTATCCTCCCATCACCAAACGTCCCGCGGAGACTCTTCTCGCAAGTGTAACAGTTTTTTGTCCCCAAATGGGATTTATTTTTGTTTTGTTTAGTTTAATTTATGAATCTATTAAAATCGTAACAATGCATGTGGGCGAAGGACCTTTTTTACAATAACTTTTGATGATCTGCTTGGCAGGGCGCGTGCTGTGAATTGTCAATAAATAAACCATTCTGACGGAGCGTCAAAGTGCACGGATAAAGCCCTGACCCGCGCGCTTTTAAAACAATTTTGTGGCTTCCTCCATGCTGAGAGTGTCTGCCCCCACCCCATCCCCTCTGTTGTACCGTTATTTCCCACTGGGTCTGAGCGAAGGTACAACATGATACAGAAGGGCAGGGCGAAGAATCGAGTTAAGCAATTTCCCAGCGAGCTTCAAAGAGTTGGGCTTCATGATATTATTTATTTATCGCCACATTGACATCTCTGCTGGTTCTAAACGGTAGGTAATGGGAGAGAGAGAGAGAGAGAGAGAGAACCCACTGATTTTGACAGTTGGTTGACCCCAGTGGTCCGGGTGGCTCCGTTGATTTGTGGTCACCTGTCGATGGCATCACGCAAATTTTGATTAGCTGAGCATCCATGCAAGCACAACACGCATCGGAATGTTGATATGTTGATGAGGCATTATGGAGCTGCTGCGCTAGTTCGAGGTTTGGTCATTTCCATTCGTTCCGCACCGCACCGCACCGCACCGTTACATTTCTCTCCGCTCCGCTTCATGTTCGTTCTGTCCCTTTCAGGCCGGGACTGTGGCCTGTTTCGATGCAGTGCCAGTCCTCAGGCAGTTCTCTCCCTCTCTCTGTCCTTTGGCTACAAATTCCAACCCAAATACCGTTATGCGGAGGAGCATGAGCGCGCTGCGGGAGGGAAGAGGACGGACAGGACAGATGGATCCCAAGTTGGTTGAGTGAACGGAAAGCAACGAAACGGCACAGGGGCCAGAAAATGTTATTATGCAAAATAATAACAACGCACCGCACTATGAAATTAAATTTTGAATCCCAGCAGTGAGTAAACTTAAAATACAAGTTATTGCAACACCAGGAAACGTTACACATGTGTGTGTGTGTGTGTGTGTGTGTGTGTGTGTGTTGCCGCATGACTGGCTTCGACTCTGACTCTGAGTCGGACTTTTTGCGGGGGTGGTTCCCACGCTGCTTCTTTGGTTCTCTGACATTTGTTGCCCTTACTCAGCGGTCGGGTATACGGGCGCAAGAGAGCGGAAGAACAAAGGAGATAATGGAAGCAAACCGAAACCCGTGTTTCTATCAGCTACTCGTAGAACTGTTAACCCACTTGAAAGGGTAACCAAAGAAAACAACAATTCCAATTTACAGAAATTTCTGATATATATTTTGTATATATGTGAGAGATTCGGAAAGAGCATTCCGTCTTCGCTGTGCAGCTGTCAGCTTTCAGCTTTCGTTCATTCCTTTTTCGGTTTGCCTTCCCCGCTCTCGGGCCCGCACTCGTCTCTGCTTTGGGCACGCTTCGTGTGTGTGCGGGTGTGCGGGTGCTTCGGTTTCTGTCTGGGACTGAGACCGTTGCATTTGCCACGTTTCGGCTCGTTTTCTTTTTCGTGGGAGTTGGAAGACAAATTGATTTCATGTCTGAAACTTCTTAAGCGCCTGCAACGGGGGAATCCTTGGCGCCCGGCAACTCCTCCTCTGTGCATCTATCCCAGGCCCGCCTAGCGTCTAGTCCTGTGCGGTCGCTGTGTGTGCTTCAAATTTGATATTGTGCACATGAAGCGCAGCCAGATAGATCCACCTACGAGTGCCCGTATTTGCCGGCAGCTCCTGCCGCTGCTGCCGCTGCTGCTGCCTTTTTGGTTTTTTTTTTCTCCGTCTCTCTCTAAATTTGTCTAGAAATTGATGCGCTCTGCTCGAAACAATACAGCAAGACAACAGCTCAGTGGCAAAGGCAACATGTTGCAATGGCCAACGCCAGGTTGCATGCTTTTGGCGCATATTTTGCGGCTCCGCAGTCATAGACATGAGAAATGGATGGACACAAATACATATCCATGGGATGTGTACATATGTATTTGCAATTTCGTTTGGTATTCCCACAAGTGTGGCCATAAATTGCCTCTCATAATACGAGGTGCAACTCCGTTCGCTGCCCATTCCCTTCCGCCACTCTCCTCTTGCTATCGATTGTATACGTACGTACGTATATCCTTTATAGTTGTTCTCCCGTCTCTCCCAATCACTTTTGGTGGCCATCAAGGAGTTGACCCAAAGAGGTTTTCTCGGACCAAAGGATACGGACTCAGCTCAAGTGGAACAAAGTGTACAAGCAGGGCGAAAGCACGAAAGGAGCAGCAGGGATAAAAACTGAGAAGATGAGCAAATTGGCAGTTCATTCGATTGGAACGGATTTTAATATGATCCATCAAGTGGCTGGCTCTACTACACATTGGAATTTATCATCGAATCGAAACCAGTCGATTCGTAATCAACTAAATGCTCCCATGACTTACGCTCGCAAGCAGCTAAATTGTGCATAAAGTCAGGAAGGATTTGGCTAGAGAATAAATAACCCATAAAAATATATGAATGGAATTAAAGTAAATTATTCAGTCCCCAAATTAGTTCAAACCGAAGACACTTAACAGCCCGAAATGCACCTAAAAAACTTGTCTGTATTTTCCATCATTAATTCAGAGAATTCCCAGACCTTACCAACAGCTGGAGCTGAAATTTAGTTGAGGTTGAACTGCCACTTTCGAGTTAATTATGCGGGGGTACAACTGGTTATAGTACTCCAAAGTCAATTATCGAATTACTTGTGCCAGTGTCAGAAGTTTTCCTAACAGAGTCTCGCACTCACACTCCTAAATATGAGATCTTGTGGTGCCACAAAAATACTTGCAGCTTCAATAAGTTGAACGTTTCGAAGGTATCAAAACGGTTTATCCACACTAAGTTCAATGCAAGCCCTTTGCCCCTTGCCCTTTGCCCTTTCCCTGTTTGCCGCTGGTAAGTAGTCGAAAAAAGAAAACAGAAAAACAACCAGAGGAAGAGGAATAACAAGAGCAACACATCGAGTGAGGGAATCTGGGAATAGTTTTTCCATCCCCCGTCCCCCCCCCTTCCGTTCCTTTTGTTTTCCACTCACAGTGCAGCTCCTCCTCCTGCTCCCGCCGCCCTGATGCAGCGGAGTATGCGTGAAAATCCTGGCAACTTGTTAGCTTATCCGGTGATTACATCGATAATGCTACGTGGTGTTTTAGCTTTCCAGCTACGTGCTGTTTATGCCCGGAGAGTCAAGCGAGTGCTGCCCCAGACACTGGCAAAGATGCGGGCATGGGCATGGGCACGGGCACTGGTGTCCTGTGGAATGATACTGCTGCCATGTCTGTTCGACTGTCTCGTCCCCCCACCGTCTTGGTGTGTTACTTTTATCCTGGACTAAGCACTCCCCACAGCACTTCACTCTACTATTTCCCTTTGTGGCAAGTGCAGTTGTTCCTTGCCAACACTCGCCCCTGCCCCCTGCCCCCGCACTTTGTACATTTTATTGCCCTCAGTCGCGTCGAGAGCTGTAAGCAGAGACATTTGTATGGGCAAACATGTATCCCCCATCCCTCCCGCCCTCAAGCCATTTCACTAGCTGTTATTCACGCGCTCAATCAATTTTTCATGTTTTTACAACCAGGAAACGGCAGCGAGCAGAACACAGCGGAGCCGGGCTAGAGGCTAGACTCGTGTCTCGGAGTGTTGCTTTTTCTTGCACTTCTTTCTTGCTGCTGCTGCTGCTGCGGTTGCTGCTCTTCTCCTGCTGTTGCCGTTTCTTGTGGCTCTCTGACACTAATGATATTTCATTGGTTCTGATTTATAGCTTCTTACTTGCAGTTTTTCGCTCTCTCTTTATCTGTGCTTTGCATTGCTAAACAGCAGCAATGAGAAGGAATAACGAGGCTCAGCATTGGATTAAGCTTATCCGCTCTCTCGCGCTCGCGCTCGCTCTCTCCCTCTCCCTCTCCCTCTCACGAAGTGCCTTTTTCTACCTGCTGCACACTCTCTCCCGATCCCACTACTTATAACTGTTCCCACGCAGAGCTGCCAGACTGTTCCAATTACAGTTTTCAAGCGAAATTAAATTGAAAGCGCAACAGTGTTCAGGCTTATGCATGGCAAACATAATGCCTGCCAGATTATCTCTTTGTGTCTCTGTTGACCAACAGACAACAAAAAATACAATAAAAACAAAGGTTATTCAGCGTCACTTGAAATTACCACGTAAATTAAATTAAAAACTTGTGAATAAAGGAAAAAACAGGTGAACAAAAAATTTGATGAAGTTTTCCTTATGCTCCGACACATACCCACAAGGCGCACAACCCGAGCCCCACATTGCGTGTTTGGACGCGCTTAATGCGGCCAGAGAATTGGTTAGATGGTGGGGGCGGGCCTCCTATCTCTGGCAAAAGTTACTCCTGCAGAGACGCTTGCTGTGGCTCCGACTGCGGCTGCGGCTGTGGCTGCGGCTGTGGGGTGCTCTCATCTCGAAGACCGTAATGTTAACGCAATTATTACGCATTTCTTATGATGTAATCAGACGCAGCTTGCGTTTCAAATGAAAATATGCCATCCCCATCCAGCTCCAGCTACAGCTCCATTCGCATCCGCAGCAGCAGGATGGCTGGAGTTGGGCCTGCCCTTTTTTGCGGCAAAACTTTTGCCAGGTAGGGCCTGGCAGGGCTGAAAATGAAGCAAAATAAAACTAAATTATGGCAATTGAAAATGAAAAGCGAAAATTAAACGCATAATGAGTCGCAACAGAGGAAAGAGAGAGAGAGAGAGAGAGAGTGGGGTAGAGGGAAGCTAAGGGTAGGCTCATGATAAAAGCAACAAGCGAGGACGAGGACGGGGACGAGGAGTACCAACGACCGGGATAACGACAATACAGGATAATACAATAAAGGCCGACAAACAACAAGAAAACTGCCAAATTATGAAGCAAAAGTTGGCGTGAAGCAATCTCAAGAGGAACACAAAGCGCAGGGCGTGTCGGCAGAGGGAAAGCGCATTATCCGAAGCCCTAATGCACTGTACTGTGCCACAATGAACAGAGCGAAGAACAACCAAGTGCCCCCACCAAGGAGTCGGTTTGGCTGGTGCTTGCTTTCCCGTTACCGTTGCCTTTGCCATGAACCTTCATTGTGAACTCTGCCACTTGAGCAGGTCGCCTGCCAGTTGGCTGATGGCTTCAGGTGGGGGTGCAGGGGGAGGCCTTGAGTATGACCGAGGCGTGGTTCGTTAGCTTGAAATGAAACGAAGGAGTAAAAGCCGAGCAAACTCACGTCCCGTAAATCAGTCAAAAGAAATGCGCTTGAGAACTGCCAGAAATCTTCAGAGTGCAAGGCGATGAAAATGTCAAGATCACAAGGGAGTAAATCCACTCAAGACATTTTGTGGTACCACATATAACTAGGCAGCTGATCCATTGTTCACTTTAAGTATTAAATATACATTTAATATACAATCAAATAATATTAAAAGCAATTATGAAATTGCATAATAAAGTCAAGCACCTGGAGACATTATCTTCGACACTCTTGTCGCCAGGCAAGCTGCACTGGCATTCACAGACATGTGAACATTTATTCGTACAGACAGATCAGCACACACACACACACACACACACGCACGAGTGAGAGGAGAGCTGGCCTGCACCGTTTCCATATGCTGCTGCAGCGCTAGGCAAACAAACGGCTCTGTCATTCAAATCTGACACAAGACAAATCGCATTGAGTGGCCTTCCAAATACATTGCATGACTGTGCTCTGCTCTGCTCTGCTCTCTGCCGCTCTCTTCTGCAACTTGCTCGAGTTCCTTCTTCTGCGAGTGAAATTCGCTACACTCGAGCAATCAATTCACAATTACGGTACCACTGCCAGCCGCTTGCTCCCGCTCCCACTTGCTGCCATTCTCATTCCCATTCTCATTCGCATTTTGCATTGCTACTCTGCTCTCCCCCCCCTTCCATTCCGGAATCGCACGAATGCAAAGTTCAATTCAATCTCTCAGTTGTCACTGCCAAACACAACATGCGGAAGGGGTGGGTGGGTGTTGCGGACAGAGGCACATCTGTTGCTTCCTTTTTTCTCTTTGCATCTTTGCTGTCATGCTCCGGGCGTGCTCCCAAATTCACTTTCGCAAGATTTTAGCTCGCCCAAGGTAACGGTAACCGAAAACTTTTTACCTCTGTGTTCTATCGAAGACAAAAGTAAATTGTAGTTGGAAAATGTTTCAACCATTTACTTCGCTGAGTTTGTACGAAGCGAAAACGAAAGCGAAAGCGAAAACGAATGTGAGAATGCGATCAGTGCTGACTTTTGTTGCTAAGCATTTAAATAAGTGCACGCGTGTGTGTGCGTGCGTGTGTGTGTTTGTAATGGCATTTTCAATGCGAAATCTAATGGAACGTGTTTAAAACAATTTGTCCCCAATATTGAATTACGCACATGAGTGCCTTTTGACTTCTTTTGAATGCGAGAGTGCAATGGCTTTGTCACTTGATGATATCCATGCAGAACTTGCAGGAGGACCATAGAGTGCGGTGTTCGCACGTACTGCATCTCCTGGCAACTTCATTGAATAGACAAATACGACGACACGACTGCGACACATGCACACATGAACTTTGCATGTTCTTAACTTAAGCTGAATCTGTGTGTCTGTGATTTAAGTTTATTTAGCTGGCAATCAATTTGCATCCTCGCAGCCATGCGGACGCGGCCGCTCCGCTCCTCTCCTCTCCTCTCCTCTCTGCTAACGGGAAAACTCTCTTTCCAGTGCAATCTCCATGTGCATGTACCGTTGTGTTCCCTTCTGTGATTAACGTTGCACCACCAGGAATATGATATTAATTGATGATCAACATGAGTAGGTGTGTGCCCTACGGGATGGAGCGCTTGTCAGACAGAAATATGCATTTTTATGTACAAAATATGTAAAAAAAATGTAAAAAAAATGTAATAATGTAAAATCCATTTCTCGCTCTATTTTGTGTACTATTTCGAGTTATGTTCTTTGCAACAATTTGACATGGTGTCAAAGGCTATTTCGCGATACAATCAGGAGCCCCAGGAGACAATTAATCGCCCAAACAGCGCTTTACATAACGACCAAAGCGAGTTTGGACGTCAACAAATGTCTGCTGGACAGCTGATGCTGCTGAACTGGTTCAACTACATCAATTGTTAGCAGTTGCATGTGCGCGGTGCATAGTAATCATATCTCAAAACTTGCACAGTACAACAGTTGGAACTTCTAGGCTTCTGGCGCTGTCTCTGCCATTACAATTAATTGTTGACTTATGCTTTGGTTCCACTGTGGAGAGCAGATCTTAAAATGCGGCGAACGTTCGCTTTAATGAAAACTTTTCGTTGCTTTTAATATCCATCCAGTGACTACTGCAAAAAAGCAGCTCTAAAGTAATTGTTGCCACGCACAAAACTTGTTCACAGACAGCCCCACGATGCTGGTGCTGGACATTTACACCATGTAACAGCCAGCGAGCAGACTTGTGGCCTTGTGGCAAATAAAAGTGCAATTTTGTTATCTAGTGTTCCTCGGGCTAGCCGTGCAACCCGTCTAACTCGTTGAGATTTGGGGCACTAATCCACGGCACGGAGCTACGCCCGAAGTCTGCATTGGACCGCTGATTGGGGAGACAGTTTTGAGTCAGACGGCGCCAAGTGCGGTACCGAAAGCGGCACTCAAACCAGAACACCATCGGCCTAGCCATATGCTGGGGACTATGCTGCGACAGCTCTGCCCAGTGCTGCTGCTGGTCGCACTGACTGTTGGTCCTGCCAGCAGTCATGCCACGATCGGGGAGTCGGAGTTGCGGGACAAGCGCGGAGCCGTCACCATTGACTTGGGCCAGATCCTTCGCAATGTGCTGCTCAAGAGTGCCCAGTTCTCCAACGCAAAGGCCGCCCTGACCCAGCCAACGAGACGACCCACCAAAGCAACAACAACAACCACAACAACTACAACGAGTGCACCACCAGTCCAGCCAGGAACTCCTCCTGCGCCACGTCAAAGACCAATCTGGCTGGATCAGCCGCATGGCTACTATTCGCTCGGCTATCTGCCCTTTGACTATGACAACGACTATCCCGCTGCCGCGGGCAGAGCACCAGCCAGACGCCCGCTGCAACCCGCGTTTGTGCAAAGGAAACCCGCAGGTCCTGCTCCACCTGCCCGCTACGAACCTGACTATGACTATGATGCACCGCCGCCTGCACCACCGAAACAAAAGTCTCCACCACCACGTCCCCGTGCGCAGCCGCAGCCGCAGCCGCCATTGCCTCAAGCCGGGCTGGGCGATCGTCTGGTGTATCAGTACGCACAACCGACTGGTAAAATACAACAACTTTTAGCTAATTGTCGAACAATTGGATTCTCTCCAACACTTTGCAGATACCTACTATAGGCCCAGCGGGCTCGGGGCGCAGGGGGAAACGGTGGAGACGGACACAGGCGCGGCAGCGGCAGCGGCAGCGGTTCAGCATGGAAACTCTGGTGCAGTTCCACCCTGGTTTCTCGTCAACTATGCGAACGAGAACGATTTGGCAGACTTCTCCCGAGTACCGGGCACGTCTTTTGGCCAAAGGGACCCAGCCTCGGGCTACGTGTAAGCGCCGATTTCCTAATGAAGCAACGAGTATTTAAGTTTGTGTGTTTGTAATTGAATATCATTGGGATCGACTAATTGTTTGTATGCTAAAACTAATAAATACATAAATGTGGTTGTAACTAATGTAAATGTCTCGCTGGTGGCTAAAGTGGCGAGCTGTCTCGCTGGTGGCTAAAGTAGCGAGACGTCTCGCTGGGCGCAAGGCCAGCTTTGGCCGATTATCAAGTGATGTAATTTATTTCTAATATGTGCCTGGCCTTCGCCCGAAACAACAAAAAAAATCAACCAACAAATGCCGCCCTGGGCTGCAGACCTCAGCTGAGGCTAGATTAGAACCTAGATTAGAGCAGGCAGAGGCACAGGACGGAGGCACAGGGCGCTGGTCGTACGCTGCCCACACTGAAGCCCGAGTGGCAATGGACCATTGTGTAAACACATGTAAGACTTGGCCAATTGTTGTTGGTGCAACAACGGGTTGTTGTTGTTGTTGTTGGCATATTGTTGCTGGCGTTGTCTGTCTGGTAAACCAAAATTGTTGCTCGTTTTCCGCATGAATCACTTGCATCATCATCATCATCATCGCCATGGCCATCGTCATCATGGCCCGTTTCGTTGCCAACGTGGTGGCCTGGCCAGGGCTATATGGGAACCACAACATTGCAAATATATGTGTGTGTGTGTGTGTGTGTATGGGTGTGACTGCACACACACACACACACGCGGGAAGGCCAAAGCGTTTGGCTCTGCACTTTGTAAGTAGCTTTTAATATATTTTGCCACAAGCCGTGGGTAAAAAAATCAGAAAATAAAAGCACACCCACACACACAATAAAAAGCAAAATAAATTCTCCTCGTGGCTCGTGTGTGTGTGTGTGTGTGTGTGTGTGTGTGTGTGTGTGTTTCAGCAGAAATTGGATTAAAATTAAAATAAAAATAAAAATAAAAAGAGGGAAAAGTACAAAATAAATAAATAAATAAAAATACAAAAAAAAAGCACGAAAATTAAATGAAATAAAATTGTGCAGCATAAAATCTGTACAAAGGGTGGATGAAGCAGGAGGGTAGGGGCAGGAAGGTTGACTGGGGTTAAGCGGGGGGGTTTTCGGGGTTAAACGCAAACAATGCCGACTTTGATTCTTGTTGCAGCAACTTGGATGGATGCCACTCGGAGTAGAGTTCACCCGATCCATTTATTGCAATTATTCGATTTAATTTCGTAAAATTTACATTCGCCACCTGGTCGCGGTTTGTCGCTGTAAATTGTTTTTCGTTTATGCCTGTCCATTGTTCGCGAATTGCACTAATCAAGAGTTGCCGCTTTCGCCACTTTCTTTGCTGCGATTTCAAAAAAGTTTGCTACTGCCGCATAAGCCACGCTCGGCTGTCCAGCACGTACACTGCAAAAAAGAAGTGTAAATGAAAACGAAACCGGGCACAAGGGCACAGACCAATTACGGGACAGACAAACATTTGATTGGACACCAAGCTCCAACACCACACTCTATGCCCCCCGCCCCGGCCATTCGTCTGCAGCGCCTGTCGGTTCTTTGACACTTTCCATTTGCTTCTCCTCTCCTTTCTCGCAGTGCCAGTGGCTTAGGGAGGGGGGGTCGGAGCAGGGTGCGTATTTTACTGCTTAGCTTAGCACTTTACACATGAGCATTTTGGCTGTCCGTTGAAACTTTCGCTGACGTTTGCAGTGCAAAACTGTTGGGCATTGGTCGTCAGTACAGTGGCAATGCCACATATGCCATTTTAACCAACAGCCACAGTACACCCAACCCAACGGGCATCCCCGTACACCCCCGCCACTGACTCGCTAAGCCCTCAATCATGTCAATTACTCGCCAATTGTTGGTGTCTTTTGGCACAGTGGAAAATGTGTGTGCACTCGGCTCTCGGCTCTCGGCTCTCGGGCCCTGACGTCTGCCTTGTTTCGCATGATGGGCATAAATTTTGATTTATGAACAGCCAGAGATACGAATAAATGTACTTATGTACATATGTGCGTGTGCGCATGAGTTCGCTTTATTAATTTGTCATATGTAGCGATGCATAAAGCGAGCAGAGATATGTACGTGTACATATGTACATACATGAATTGCAACATCATTAAGCAAAGGACAAAGGAGTCGGCAGCAGACATCGAACTGCCTGCCACATTCGAATGGAAATTCCACACACAGTTTAAGTTTTCAATTAATGCGTAAATTATGAATATGTTTGTTGTTGCTGTTGCCCCAAATGAGATTTAAATAATAAACACCACTGATTGGTCATCAGGCGATGTTCTCGCAAGCGAAATCTCAACAATTTCAGCCACTTCCCCCTCTGCAGCCCTGCAGCCCAGCAGCCCATAGCCCGGCTGATTTATGAGCTTAAAGCTCACCCCTCCCCCCCAGTCCACTCGCGCTCCAATGCTGCGTCTCAGTATTCCGCTTATTCTTTATTCATTGTTTGCCTCCTTTGGCTGCATTAACCTTGGGCCTGATCCGATTCCATTCGCTACGCCCAGGGATTGCCCGCTGGGGCTGGGGCCGGGGCCACCAGTCCGTTCCGTTTCGTTTCGTTTCGCCTGCGGGGCAACAATTGAAATTATGGATTTTATGTGTCATAAGCTTTTATTGATGCAACAATCAAATATTTATGATGACAATTCCCGCTGACAATGATGGCAATAAAAATGCTTTACTCTCATCCACCCCTCCCCCGTCGCTCTTTCTCTCTGTCTGAGGGATTTCTCTCGTTCATTTTTTGGCTGTGTGCTGGAAAGGTGAGTTGTGGTACGAGGGGGAGCTGAGGCGGGGAGCACAATTGAAATTCAATTCCGTTCGATAAGTGCCGCTAAGAATTTATATTTATGATCTGCACCTTTTTGGCCGTGTAATGGATGATTTTTTTTGGTGCTATTGTGGGTTCGATTTGGCACTCAGATTTTGCTTGTAAGAAATGGTTTAGCTGATTTTTTGGTATAATTTAAGCTGATTCGCGGTGTGTGCTGTCAGTCAGGTCGAAAGTCTTTATGCAACACAACAAAAACGTTGAGATAGCGAAATCACATGACTAGCACCACAGACCGAACCACAGACCGAGCCGAGCCCATCGCTTGTGCAAATGTTATTTATGTGGATAAGCCCAGAGAGAGAGAGAGAGAGAGAGAGCGACCCGGACATTCAGTTCCCATTCGACCGCTGCCGCATGTCTTGCTGCTGCTGCTGCTGCTCCACCTGCATGCGGATGGCATTCATCGCCCACCAGCGGCTCCTCACGGCGAATATCTATGAGTGCATCCATTATCCTTAATACACTTACGTGCACTAATGTGCTCCACATTAATGTGGAGCTGCTTGAACATTTTAGGTTTTTCGCTTGCTCCACGTCCATCCGTTCGTCCCTCCGTGTGTCTTTCTGCTTGTATGCCTGTCTGTTCCCCTCATATTCAGCACAGCCACGCCCCTCCCATTCCCATTCCTGCCGGAGCTGTACAGGGGCCACCACATGAGCTCTTTTGTTAGCTAAGAGTCGGGCACGGGGGGTCTCCTGGGCAACACGTTGGATATCCGTTTTGTTTCGTTTCGTTTTCATTCTCCATTCTCCGTTTCCTCATTTCCCCTCCTCCACCCACTTTCCAGTCTTCATTTGTGCGGCTGGCATGCAATCATGCCTGGGGGCGTATTCGGCATAGTGGGCGTGATTGCCTAAACGCCACGGCGTTTGCATTTTAAAGGCCTCGACCATCTTCTTGGGCTCCTGCTGGGACGGATCCCTTGCAACATTAATTAATGTTAAGCGAAATTGAAACGAATTCGAATCGGAAACTTGGCCCCGCCAGCCCTCCCTTTTAGACTTTAGTTCAGAGTCACAGAGTACATTTCTGGTTAACGCCTAAAAGGCAGAATTATCGTTGCACGACTTCATGGGGGAATTGCGCGAGAAGCTTTTGATAGAACGAAGAGCGGCAGCCGCTCTGTGTTCGCCGAGTGCGATCCCGAGGCAAAGCGAAAACGGACAAGGGCGAATTCGAGTCGCGCGAGCAGCGCACTGGCACTAACCAAATAGCATGTGTGTATATACGGCGAATTCGAGTCGTGCCAGCAGCGCACAAAGCGACTCGAGCGACGGCGAATTAAGGTGGGAGCGAAAAGCAGATCATCGTGAGAGCCGCAAGCTTATGCTTCTCAGAGAGCAGCCTGGAATGGTTTAGAGGCCAGGTGGAACGCACGTTTCCGTTTGTATTTTCTCTATGCTTTATGGCTAAATGCTTAAACAATTGAAAGCCGGGAGCGAGTGCATGGTGCCTCTTTGGGCCAGTTGCAATTGGAAAAAAGCAGCGGCAAGTAAATAAAAGTAAGTATGGCAAACAACGAAGCAACAAAGCGAAAGCGGCGCAACGAGGAGATGGCAGAGGAGGGGAAAACGAGTGAACGATGGAGTGAATGGAGGACGGGTCAAATTTTATGCAGGCGCAAATATTTTAAATGTTAACAATAAAACATGTGCACAGTAAATAAATGCATTTGCGAGCGAGCAGAGTGTGTTTGTGTGTGTGCGATGCAAACAGGCTGCAGCAGCAGCAACAGCAGCAGCGTCAACAGACAAACAAACAACGAAGAGAGCAAACCATAGGCAGAGTCTGAAAGTATGCAATACTCTCGGTCAGCGTGGGGAGGGGGGTGCGCTCAACCATCCTCATCCAACAACATGCAACATTCAGCAAGCGCAGCCCGTCGAAACACCAACCTCCCTCTCCGCTCTCCGCTCTCCACTCTCCACCCCACGCTCCCGCTCGCATTCAAACAAAAACCGCTTAAAACACTTTACTATCGCATTTTGGAATTGTTTAAATATTTTCGCTCTTCCTGTGTCTCTCTGCTGCTGGCTTTTGCTTTTTTATCTAGGCATGTTCTCCCTCCCGCTCCCGCTCTCTCTCTCTATCTGTCTCTGTCTCTGTCCTTCTTGGTCAGGAATACAAACAATTAAAATCCCCAAATATTTGCTTCAGCTGCAAAAAAAAGCCCAACAACAAATGTGAACTCTCTCTCTTTGCTTTCTCTCTGTGCAAAGAAGCAAGCACAAAGAGTGTGAGTAGAAAAAAAGAGCGGACCGGAGTGCGATACGTTAAAGCTGGTCAGCAATTTGTGCAGTTGTAAATATAAATTTGTAGACGCTTTACCCTTTACGTGCATGCCCATTCACATAGAGACAGAGAGAGAGAGAGAGAGAGAGAGTGCATGCATGATCTTGATCAGCATCAAACTTGAATCCGTCTCTCTCGCAGCTTTAAAGCTTTTAGGAACCCACTTGGCACACGCAGCCAAGATCGACAGTTAAAGCTCGGCCGACTTTCAGCTGTGGTCCGCAACGAAAACGAGCCTCTAATTAAAAGGGGGCAAAAATATGTTAATAATAGTCAATAATGTCAGTGCTGCCATTTTGTTGTAACACAAATTTGTGACTTTTTCCCGCCCGCTGCAGCCTCATTTTCCTGACATTTGCACTCAGTGTAACTTGACTACCGAAACGGCAGCAGCACATTGCTGTCGTTTGATCCTTTTGTCTGCGCCTAATTGGGATGCGGGAACTTTGATTTCCCGCTGCCCAGCAGGTGCAGGGATATGCCAATGTCAATCCCAAATGAGAATGCATTTTCGGGGCTCTGAGTGGACAAATTTCTGCTAATTGGAGTTACTTGACACCCATTGTGTTATTTAATTATAATTATATCCAAGTAAATAATTGAGCTCATCGATGTGCAGTCGGCAGCTTAAAGATGCAAGTTGGCAGTTTTCCCTGTGTATCTGTCAAGGCAGAGATACTCGTGCTTGTGTGCAGATAAATATAAATACACACAGACACACACAGAGCCATGCACGGGTATGTGTGTGTGTGCATGGAGCTTGACAGTTTTGCATTTGACGTCGTCACGTGGCTCTGGCTCTGACTCTGCCTCTGGCTCTCCCCTGCTATTCTTTTCCATGGGGGGGCAGAACATCAAATCATTAGCAGTGCATAAAGCGTGAAACCAGACACAGACATGCAGATGAATTTAAACTATTAGTGTTCGTCGAGAGAGAGAGAGAGAGAGAGAGAGGAAAGAGTGGTGCAGAAATGCTCCACTGCTTGCTCTGCTCCTGCTTGCATGCACTGCTTGTGCAGCTTTGTCCGATTTGCAAGGTGCATCCATCTGCTCATCTCTATCCACAGTTTTTGTTCCCCATCCCATTCCCATTCCCATTCTCGTTGCTGTTTCTGTTCTGGTTCTGGTTCTGGTTCTGGTTGGTTGACATAACCCTGCACATTGTTGTAAACGCAATCGTTGCTTCCTCTGATGCTCTACTCCCCATCCCCATCCCCATTCCTATCCCCCTCTGCTGCCGGCTGCCTTGGCCTTTATTTGTGTCGTGTGAATATAAAAGATGCAAATGCAAAGATATTTTTTCCATTTTCATTTTTAGGCTGGAAGGAAGTGAGTCCTGCGGTGAGTGCAGTCTGCAGTCTGCAGTCTGTAGATGCTAAAACATTGTCACACAATTTTATTCATTCTGGTACAGGGACACATCCCTGCTGCTGCTCCTCTGCGGCTCTGTGGGCTCTGCAATATAAATAACTCTGCTCGAGTTGTGTGCATATTTTGTGACTACAACTTCAAATAAATACAAAATGCTAGTTGGTTCTGCTCTTTGTTTTTGTCAGCCCATCATTTGACCAACACACACACACACACATGCTAAATATTTGCACAGTTTTTGCATTTGCATTTGCATTTGCATTTTGTATTTTGTATTTATTCTTTTGCTGCCACAAATCGAGCTCAAATGGCACTTGTCCCCCCCCCCCCCCAGCCCTTCAATAATCAAGGCACGTCCTGCCCTTTGCTAGTAGCAAGTGCAAAAAGTTGCATACTTTTAGGAGCACGAAAGAAAGAAAAAAACGAAAATAAATTTGTGTTAATTCTGCAATTATTGTGCCTCACATCCGAATGTTTAATAAATATATTCACTCGTATACACAATTGGGAATGTTGTGCAAATATGGCAAAGGGTCTGTCCGTTTGACAATTAGCAGCGTATTAATTATTACAAATATTTTTCCAAACTAATTAAGGCGCAAATAAGTAGGCTTTAAAATGTGCAGCACATGGAATTTGATTACTTTTGGCGACTTTGGGCTGGCTTCTATTTATGTTTATGCACAACAATTGATTCAGCATTCAATTTGCATTCGCTTTCTCAATCCAAACCGAAACCTGCTACGAGTACGAGCAAAATGCACTCCATTTTGCCTTTTACTTACCTGCTGTGCACCCCTGTGCGCCCCGAAATCGATTTATTGCACAACATGTTTTGTTCCATTTATATATTTATGTTTATTTTGAATTTATTTTTCAGTTTTCATTTTGTTTGTTGGGTGCTTCCCGCTGAAATGTTTCAGCACAAACATTTGCTTCTCGCTCGTTTCTTATGTACATAAACACAAAGATCGCAACTGAACATTGGAAATGCTGCTCGAATGTGTCTTTTCGCCTTGTCTCTCATTCTGCTGTGTGTTGAATTTGCTTGGATATTCCCCACTGGGTCTTTGTGTGTATTATGCAATGCGTAATTGTTGAATATTTGTTGTATATTTAGTTTATGGCTTATCTTTTGGTATGGTTGTAGCGTAGTAGACATTGAATGCTTTACGATTTGAATGGTAGTTTCCCCCTCTCTGCTTCTGGCTGCTGGCTGCTGGCTTACGAGTAAGTATTTTCACATTCACTTAGCTATTATTATTATTATTATTATTGTTATTGTTATTATAGTTTCGCTTCCCTTAAATGTATCTTTGATTTTGCTTATCCACCAACAACAAAAAAAAAGTATTCCCTATGCATAATTAACTTTAGTTTGTATTTTTATTTAAAATGTATTCGTCCTTCCCCTTATGCATACGAGCGCATGTCCTTGTACGTATTTGAGTCAGAGAGTAGTCAGCTTTGAAAGACTTAGACTAGCATGGAGCTGGAACTGAGGAGGGGCTGGATATGTTCTTGGGGATATGAGCACACGAATTGTATTTTATGTTTCTCCTTTTCTTGTGAGTTGCTTTTAATGCTTTTGGCACACTTAATTCTGCGTTCGTTTCGTTCTTGTTTTACATAATATTTAAGCATTCCATCGATAGTCATTTTTGGCATTCGAAACACTTCATGGAACTGGGATGAGGACTAAGGATGCACTTCAAGTGCAGTCCAGTTCGTCTGTCCCCGTGGGGGCTGTTGTCTTACATTCTAGTGTAGTCCGCAAAAAAAAAAAACGAAAACATTCGCCAGATCACTACGAGTGTGGATATTTACAATTTGTATGGGATATGCGTAGAGTTCCACTGAGGAACACCAGCGATTAACGATCTGTAGTCTGTAGTCTGTAGTCTGTAGTCCATGACTACCCACCCCCTTGAGCACTTACTTATATACAGAACTCTGGCTTAAACGTAACCCATGGGCACATGCAATACAATAGATTTCTCCTGGAAACACAACACACAAAAACACAAAAGCACAAACTGAAATTAAGAATTTCTCTTATGGGTTAGACAACGAGAACGAAACACGATAGATGTTTCCCTTCCATGTATTTATGTTTGTGTGCGAGTACTCCGGAGCAGCCAAAGCCATTCGAAGAACCGAACACCGAACACCGAACACCGAACACCGATATATCTGAATATTCGAATTATTTTATACTATATTTAGTTGAGTTTTGTCCTTTGGTTTTCTTCTCATTTTCCACTAACGAGGTAACATTTAAACGCATTTTCTTTTCCACTTAACTACGAAACTTTAGGTTTTACTTTTTCCACTTGCTTTTGATTTAATATTCATTCGATTTGGCCAGCTCCTCCGCTCCCTCCCTCTCTTCCTCTCTCTCTCTCTCTCTCTCTCTGCCTCACCCTTTGTAATTAGCAAGATGATTAGCTCGATGATTTATGCTCCGACTTTGCAGTCTCACGGGAGAGAGAGAGAGAGAGAGGGTGAGAGAGCAAGAGTGCGAGCGAGTTAAGCTCCCCCCCCCATATAATCGCGTTTGTGTAATTACAATTGAATTAAGCTATAATAATCTTACTTTGTTGCCGGTGTCCGGGCTCCTAATCCTTGCATGCTCCAGCCGATTCTGGCCGTCGTCGCTGATCTTTCGCAGTACTCGTGCTCCGCATCCCCGGCCCCATTTAGCTCGAGCCTCAAATTCGTTTCCTTTGTGTCCTTTTGTCTGGCGGCGCCCTTTGTGTACAAGAGCATTGTGGCCGCCGCCGTTGTGGTTGTTTTTGTTGTTGTTTTTGTTGTTGTTGTTGTTGTTGGTGCCACCGCCTCGGCTGTCGCTGTTGTGGCTAATAGCACCAATAGGGCTAATATAAATGTCTTGATTAGCTGCATTGTGCCCTGTGCCGGTGCTGGGGCACGGGTCGAATCTGCTGAGCTGCCCAGCTCCGGCTCCTGGGTGCGGTCCTTGTACAGACGACCATTCTGGTTGCGTGAGCCCTCCTCGTGCCGATTCTCCTTGTGACGGTTCTCCACCTCGTGTCTCTGCATAGCAAGAGAGAGAGAGAGAGAGAGCTTGCGTTTTGTTTGGTTATTTGATGATGATTTGGAATGCTTACCGTCACTTCGTTGATTTCATCATCGCGCATTTGCTTCCTGCCGGGACGTTCCATTTCTGTGCAATAGAAAATATCGATCAGTGAAGCAGTTCCACGGAAACATTAGAGTACATTGGCTATGCAGATATTCAAAGGCAAAGGCGCAGCCAGAACAATGAAAACGGTTTACACTTGCTCTCCCTCTTTCGCTCACTGTGGCCGTGTTACTCATAACTGCGTAAAGAGGGAGAGCATAAATCTAATTATAAACGGCGCAGCGACTGCATGTGAAGCTTTCGGGGGTGCACGCAGCAGCATTTTGCATGCAGCTTTGATCAGCAAGAGGACAGACAAAGACAGACACAGCGCAAAAGCTCAAAGCTTGACTTGGCGAAAGAATGCACATGCTGGCGATGCATGAAGTAACTGTGAGGAGGCCTCGTCGGTGGCAGAGTTACTCATTGGTTCTGCTTAATTCAAATTTTTTTTTCAAAACAAAGACTATATATACTATATATGTTATATACTATTATGAAACAATTATTATGTTTTCTCAAATTGCCTTCAAAGGGTTAATCAGCACAGTCCATTGTCGTTGCACTCACACCTGCAGCGAGAGCCCTTTCACTCGCGCGTTCTGCCTATTTTTGCCGACGAGACCTCCTTATAAAGTTGCTTCATGCTGGCGATGCACCGTTTACGAGCAGCTGTACAGCTGCTTGCTGAGACTCCGTTGCGCTGCTGTCGAACGAAAGAGGCGAAAGAGAGACAACGATAACGAAGCGCAAAACTATCACACGCACATAACTAGCGCTCGTTCTCTCTACTGTTACACCATTCTGTATGAACACAACATAACGACTGGACAAATGAGTTCTTGGGCTTAAGATTTCCAATATTATGATGTGCTGAGCCTTTGAGTGAGGTGTGTGTATTCACTTACCATACAGACGAATGGTGCCTTCGGTGTCCCCGATGCTGTTCTTTGAGATGCACTTGTAGCCACCGAAATCGCTCGACTGCAGCCGCTTAATGTGCAGCACCATCTCCATGGAGTACATGTTGTGCTCCTTCTCGGTGAGGGCATAACGATCGCCGGCAATAATCATTTCGCCTGCGGCAGAGCACAGAGCACAGAGCAGTCGATGAAAACGAGATGCGATGCAATGTGATGAGGTGTCACGAGGTGTGAATGGAGTCATGAATACGAAGCAGGGCCAAATGGAGGAGACAAACCAAATGAGTTTAAGTTACGGTGCAAAAAGGAGAGAGACAGAGAGAGGGATGGTAGCACGGAGAATGCTGTTGATGAAAAGTCGGAGCCATGCCATTGATGATGACATTTCTGGCATGGCTGCTGAACGTTTCACGTTTACGCTGTGGCTCCCGTCACGTTTGCAATATACGTCAAATGCACTTGACAAAAGAGCCATCCAGCTCGAACTCCACTCCACACCACACCACACCGAAACTCTTTCCACTCTCCACTCTCCACTCTCTTCTTACTCGTTTCTTCTTAACAATAAAATATTTGAGCGTCAAACACGAACCAAATAAAGACAAATTGCGACATTGAAAGGTTTATAAAGTTTCAACGACTCTGCCCCAAACTTGCCAAATGCTAAATGAAAAATTCAATTCGTGGCCTTTTGGCTGGCTTACCATTCTCGCGCTGCCAGTAATTGATGGCCTTTGGCGATGCCTCGACATTGCAAATTAATGTGACATCCGTTAGGACCGGGGCGCCGACCAATTGATTTGGCACTTGAACCAGCGGATGAACTGCAAAAAAAAGAGAGAAGCAAAAGAGAGAGAGAGAGAGGAAAAAGAAATGGGAGACTGAGAGTTAGTAAGTTGGTTATGCCAATCCCAATTGTTAGCCCATCAGCCACTGTGACCTTGCATCCCAATCGGACTAGACCGGCAATTAAGCCCCAAACGGACCCAGAGTCGAACTTCAAATCTGTGGCCCGGGTCTCGGGTGGCAGTCCTCGTTCCCAAGCCCTCAATCCTTTCAAGCTGTTCTGCGCCTTCTCCATCTGTTTGTTAATGGCAGCAACAGCTTCCAACATCTGATACGATTTTAATTGAAAATGAATTATTTTGTTGTTAGAGCAGCCAACAATCAGAGCCAGGGACTCTGCGCTGACTAACCGTCCATCCTTCTCGCCCAATGTCCTCAGTGGTTAGTGGCATATTTCACTCTCTTTTTTTTCGGTTTGCTCCATTGGCTTTTGTTGCTGCGAATTGAACCTCAAGGACCCAGCGAATCAACCATTCAAAACCAACATGGATATGCTGCAGGAACCGATGGAGGCTCCTTATGGCAGGAGTATCCGTGAGTGTTTTACCCAACTTTCCCTTCAGTTTCCATTGCATTTCCTGTTTAGGGCATTCAGAGTTCACCCTAGTCCCTAGTTCGCCACTTCTTCCTTCTTCCTGTGACTTTAAGCATGTTTTCTCGTGTCGTGTTGAGATTTTTGCACATACATTTTTTCTTTATTTCCCATCATTTGTTTTCCCTCTTTTTGTGCGCTGTCTCGCCTTTTATCTCCCTCTAGCCTGGCTGTCTTGGCTGGCCAGCGGGAAGCGGTAGAGCCAAGGGCCATGGAGCACCAGCTCGGGGCTAGCCACTCGGCGTCATTGTTTTTTGGTTTTTCAACTTTGGTTTTCCCAACCGCCCGCAGGCAGCTGGCAGCCGGATCCCTGCTCCATCGCTGTGGCAGCTGCTGGCTTCTGGCTTCTGGCTGCTGGCTGCTGGCTGTGTTCGAGCGTTCATTATTGGTCAATTTATTGGATTTGTGCATGCTCCATTCTGCATTCCCCATTCCCCAAGTGTGTGTCCGTGTCCGTGTCCGTATGTACTGCTGTCCGTGTGTGTGGAAGGAGTCAACCTCCTACGCTGCACAGCATATGTGTCGCTTGTGTGGTGTGCACTCCATGCCCCGCGGTAGCCTACCACTTATTGAAAATTAAATTTACCCTAATAGAGTTTTGTAGCAGGCAGCTGCTGCCTGAGACGAGAGAGCGACTAACAGATGGAATCATTTTCCTGCTGGATTTTTCGTTTATTCAAATTTCTTCATGGAGAACTCTTTCGCGTCTAGCCTTCGGTGGTGGTGACGGTGCCGCTTGTCTCGGTGGTGCTGTCACTGCTTGAACTGCTTGTCGTGGTGCTATCGCTGCTTGAACTGCTTGCCGTAGTGCTATCGCTGCTGGAACTGCTTGCCGTGGTGCTGTCACTGCTTGAACTGCTTGCCGTGGTGCTGTCAGAGCTGCTCTCTGTGGTCGAAAGGCTTGGGATGGGGCCGCATGGTCTGGGACGACGAGGAGGAGGACCACCGGGTCCACCGAAACCACCAAAGCGGCCAGGTCCACCGAAGCCACCGCGATCCCTACGACCACGGCCAGCAAATCCGCCCAGAGAGCGACCGCCACCGCCTCTGCGCCCACCACGACCACGGCCAGGACCTCCCTGGGCCATGGCGACCGCCACAAGAGCCAGAAGTAAAATTGCAATGTAGAAACGCATGCCAAGTCTTAGAGGGCAACCCAGATGAGCAACTGACTCTCTGCCAGCCACCGGATCACCTTTTATGGGCAACTTTCGGCTGGCGCCTCCGTCACCGCTGACGTCAGAGGAGCGGCAAAGCTTTTTCTGTGTGTGTGCTTAGCTGCAGCATGGCCAACATGAACCCCCAAGAATCTAACCGTAGTTCCATTCTTTCTTCTCCGCCTTTTCTTTGATCGCCGGAATGGGTTTTTCGGCGGCGGCCTGACAGCTGTCGAGGCCTGAACATTACTTTTAATAAACAAATAACTGACGTACAGAGATCTGCGCACTTGGAGTGTGGAGAGCTTAAAGCAAACAAAATCTATTCATTTGGTTGAACAAGCGACTCATCGACTCATCTGCTGCCAATTAAGGACTGCTCCGCTTTAAGTTGCCGCCCCTGCAAAGCCCAGGGATCCACTTGATTTTCTGATTAGAATCAATCAAGCAGTGGGGTGGGGGGTGACAAAACAACAAAAAATCAAAGCCAAAGCCAAAGCTCTCACGCAGCCACTTAGTCAATGAGAGAGAGAGAGTGCGAGAGTGGGACACAGAGAGAGAGGAAGAGGAGCCGCACACACATGTGCACATGTACATATGGATTTTTAAATTGAAATTGAGTCGGGGTGGAGCCAATGTCAACAGTGAAGAGCGGGAGAGCGGGAGAGGGAGAGCGCAAGCCAAAGCAATAACGGAACAAAGGAACAAGTGGAAAGCATCTTTATCGATGCTGCCGAAGAGGAGAGCAAGTCAAGGAGATGCTGCCACCAACTGATGGAAATGAAATGAAAGTAGAAGGAAGACAAAAACAACAACAAAAAAAACAAAACGAATTTGTGGCATAGATAAAATAAAAATGAAAATGAAAATGAAAATTAATTTTTGCGGCACACACTACGCGTGAGTGCGAAACATTTTGCCGCTCGTGTCAATATAATTTCCCGATAAGATCTTGTCTTACGCCAAAGTTGCTGCTTCCAGCGCGCCCACCACCACCAGCGCTCTCTCTCTCTCTCTCTCTTCGCCGCTCTCTTACTGCTGGCCAAGCGCGCCGCTACCTCGCGCTCTCTTCGCTTCTGGCGCTCTTTCGCCTCCCACCTGCTTCCCCCAGTGCTTGCCAAAGTGTCGTCGCTCGAACTTTTGCCCCTTTCGAAAATTTCATTAACTTTGATGCAGACAAGGAGAGGAAAAAGGTGCGGCAACTGCCCTTAACAATTACACCACACACTGAAGCAGGGCAGGGCAGGGCACATGACGAAGGCTCCTTAAAGTTTTACAACATGAACGTGACGCGTTGCTGGCTCCGTGTCCCAATGCATTTGGAAAGTTTGGCGGCCACGTGAGGGAAGCTGCCGGATATCGGAACGGAAACACTTGCAGCTTGGCGCCCAAAGCGTTATTGCTGCGGTTCTGTTCCTGTTTCTCTTCCTGTTCCAAGACACACACACACGCACACACACACGCACATCATATCCGCGTTGGGCAATAAGTTACCATTATGATTATTATGCTGCATTAGCTTGTGCCCTGCCGTTCCCCATAAATCAAAAGGAAACCATTTTCTTCGTGCGCCACCACCCACCCCACCATGCATCATCCACAGTTTGCTGTTGTGCGCTTTATGGGTTCGGGTTTCTTGTTCGGTTTACTCACAGTGCACCTGTAGCTTCATCCGCTTGCTCACCGATGGCGGCACTCCGTTCGAGGCGATGCACATGTAGGCGCCCATTTCCGATCGCGTGACTTTCGAGAGCGTCAGCATTTCGCCTTCGACGGACGGGGCTGATGGATGGATTGGCATGCGGTTAGTCGTTGTCCAGGTCAACCTGGAGTGGAGTGGAGTGAACCTCACCTTTGGTCTTCTGGTGGCCGGCGTGCCGTGCAATAATCTCGCGCCCATCCTCGCGGCGCCAGGTGATCCGCGGCTTGGGATGGCCGCGTGCCCGGCACACCAGCTTGGCCGCGCCGCCCTCGGGCACCATGAGATCGCCAGAGGTCTCCTCGTTGATAATGTCCGGTGGTATGACCACCTCCAGGGTGGCTGTCTGCAAGTGAACGGAGCAAGAGATTGGTCGGGGATTAGTCAAGTGCAAGTGGGAAAGCTTAACTTTCCCTTGTTTGCCAGTAGCTGGAGCCTGTTTGTGCGTACAGTTGCCGCAAAGCACAGCCACAGCTCAGTGGAGGTACAGCCTGCAGCCGTTAGCTCTTAGTGCTCGAAGCAGGTTTGTTGGTGGTCAACGATTTAGCCGACAAATTGTCTCATTATGCGGCCATTCCGCAGTACTTTTTGCTCATTCGCGTTGCCTGTTTTTTACATTTGTGTTTCATTCTGCGGTTGTTGACTCCCCCCACAAGCCATAACCGAATTGCTGCTATCATTGTCGTTGTCGTTGTCGCTGTCGTTGTCGTTGTCGTTGTCGTTGTCGTTGTCATTGTGTTCCCGCTGCAGTTGACAGTTGTGTCATAAAATAAAGTTGACGTCAGAGCGAAAAGGCAGGACGAAAAAAATACAAGCGCGAAATGTATAAGGGGAAAGGCTTGAAAGGCAGAACAGGCGAGGAGAGAGAACGTGGAGCCTGTTTGCTTTTTATTTGTCTCATATTTGCTTTTCACTCGATTCGCTTTGTTAGGTTGATTTTATTACAAGCCCCAGGCAGGCTTGGGGCTGGCTTCCACCATCGTCTCTCGTGCAGCATAAACGAAACGAAATGAAATTGAAAACGCAATCGTTTTGCACATGTCGAGCGAGAGCGTTTAATGACAAAAATAAATAACAAGCAGTGCGATGATGCAACGTGGCAGCTCCACCAGCATGGGCAGAGAGCGAGAGCGAGGGAGAGTCTCATGTGACGCTCCTCCTGCCACCTGTTTTCGCAGGGCGTCTGCCCTGGCCCTTCCGTTTCCAAGTGCCCATTAAAGCGGTTCATTGTTTATACATATTTCGGTTTTAAACCACCCACAGCCAAGGAGCGAAAAGTGATGCTGCACACACATATGTGGCGCTGCTGCAACTTAAAGCTGAGCCACTGAGGATGTGAGCGCAGCAGCCAGAATAATTTCATTATATGCTCTGTGCATTCTCTCTCTCTCTCTCTCTCATTTGTTGCCTTACTTTCTGTCAGATGATAGCCTTGATTTCGAACCACTCAAACGAGGGACAGTTCTGTTGGGTTGCTTTTTCCGGAGACTCACTGCAGCAGAGTGTGGCTCCACATGGGCATTTTGTGTGCCTGTATTTTACCCTTAAACTTATTTTAGTGCACAGTGTGCTTTATTTCACTCACTTGAGTTTTATCATTTGCAACACAAATCAAACCCTAATCAATTCAGTTTCTCAGTAAACTCACCTGCATCTTCATGGGATCCGTGTTGACTTGACACATGTATTTGCCGGAATCCTCCATTTTGACGCTGCGTATGTTGAGTGTCCAAGTGTTGTAGTCGTTGTGCTGCACCGTTAATCGATCATTGTTGGTTATCACGTGCTCGTGTATGGCCAGTATTGCCTTGGCATCGGCCTTAATCCAGGCAACCTGATGGCGTTGCAATGTGCCAAATGCCAGACAGAGTCCAAGTCAGAGTCAGAGTCAGAGTCAGAGTCCGAGTCAGGAAATAGGAATGGGATGACCATTGTTGATGACACAGCCAGGCGTTCCCCGTGTGTGTGTGTGTGGCGTTGATGAAGACAATGTAAAAGTGTTGTTTGTGTTTGTGTTTGTGTTTGTGTGCCAGATGTTTTGAAATTGCAGTTTGATAGCCCATCCAGCACCAACAACAGCAACACCCAGCCACACCATCGATGTCGATGTTGATGGGAGTGAAAACGTTGTCATATTTAGTTAATGTCCCTCATTGCCATTGTCATCATCATCATAAACAGTATCCAATATCATATTGGTATTAGCATTAGACAGCGTTTCATTTCGTTTTCGTTTTCGTTTCCGTTTCGATCCGAAGCACAGCACCAGATCACGGTACCATTCAAATCGATTTGCGGATGTATTAGAATTTAGTTGGTTGGCAGTTGGCAGCCACCGGCCATCGTCAGTGCAAAATGGGCGTTGGGCGTTGGTCAGTGGGTGGCAGAAAGTTAGGCATTGGTGTCGGTGTCGGTGTCGTTGACAATGGATTCAAAAGGCGCAGGCGATAGTGTTGATAGTCAGTTTGGGGTTGTCGTTGTTGGTTGTTGTTGGTTGTTGTCATCGTCAGATGTCAGCGCAATTTGACGCCATTTCCATTTTGTTGCAACAGCAGAAGCAGCAGCAGTCGGCATCAGACGTCGTTGTTGCCGCAAAGTTTTTGCAAAGTTTTTTGTTGTTTTGTTGGTTTTGTTCAAGGGATTTTTAGTCGGTTTTTGGGTTTGAGTGCAGATTGTTAAGAGTCAGATTGGATGTTGTTGGGGGATATGAAAAGGGATATTTCAAGTGCAATTAGTGGAATTGGGTTTGCGGTTTTCGGTTTTCGGCGTCCATCGTTGTTGGTCATTTGGGGAATGGTTTTCATATGTGTGCGGGAGTCGGGTTCAGTTTTTGTGTTTTGTGTTTTGTGTTTTGTATTTTGTATTTTGTGTGAAGAGAAGAAACATTCGACAATTAGTTAACATTTTTAGCTTACGCTCTGCTTTCGCTGGCATTCATTTCCCATCTTCTATTTGGGGTTTACACAGATACAATTTTTTTTTTTTTTTTTTTTTTTTTTTACAATTTTTTGTATTCAACCAAGGAATAAAACAAACGTGACACACGATGGTTAGGTACGCCGCAGATGTTGCAAGACGCTTGAAGTGAGTGAATTATGTGTGGATGTGAGCCACCAAATGGATTTAAGTGTGAGAACAAAGCTCTTTGGCTGCTGGTAAGTGTCACAGCCACCCACATTCCACTTCCCATTCCATTCCATTCCATTCCATTTGGAGACTTGCAAGAACTGGGCGAACGGAACGAAACGAAACGAAACGAAACGGAATTCAAAGCAAAAAAGACAGGAATAATGGGTGCAGTTGGCGGTGCGTTCTGAAGCGGCTAATCAGTTGGCATTAACATGGCATGCACAATTGGAAACACAAAAAAAAAGAAAGAAAGAGAAGAAGAAGGGAAAGAGGAAGGGGAAGGGGATCAAGATACACATCGCCAGGTCGCGGCAGCTTATCCCACAGAGACGCAGTTGCCAGGCCAGCCAACTCTTTCTCTTTTTCTGTGGCTCTGTGTCTGTACATAATATGTACGTATGTACGTAGTTTTAATTAACATTATGATGTGCAGACTAAGCTCAGGCTCCGAGTTTTAGTTAATAGGCTTAAGCAGCTTTTCTACGGTCCAAAATGGGTTTCACAAGCTGCTGCTGTCAGCGAAGGAGCGAGAGAGCGAGAGAGCGGAAGGGGCTCGAGCGTTGCCTTTTATGCATATGAAAGCCACTTTTTAACTACATATACACGTATGTACATGTACATGTACATGTAGAATACATATGTATCTGTTGGCTCGGAGGATAATAACTTTTTCGCAGTGTTTTGTTCGTTGGATAAAGTGGGAATATTTGACATTAGCTCTTTGATCTGGTCTCGCAGCTGCGGCGATTGTTTGCCCCGCGCAATCCAATAAGTAGGAGTGCCAATACAGCCGGGGCACGGGGCACGGGGCACGGGGCCCATGCGTGTGTGTCAACAGCAGGACGAGAAAGGCAGGCACGGGCCTCTGCCACAGCAAATAAATATCCACGGACAGTGGTGTGTCCGTCCGTCTGTCCGTCCGTCCGTCTCGCTCTTTATTTATTTACTCAATAAAGCAAATTTATTGAGTAATGCATGAATGCGATGGGGCAACGGGGCGGATCAAACAAAGGCTCAAAAGGATTGTGACGAAAGGCGGGGCAAACAGGAGCACCAGCAAAAAAGGAAAGCGCACAAATGTAAAGGGGATTGTAAAAAATGTTAAAAATGTAAATGCAAATAAAGCGAGCAAATGTCATAAAGTAAGTCTACAGTTACACACACACACACACACACACACACACACAGAGAGAAATGCTACTGCTAAAAAGGACTACGTGAAAGCACACACACACACACACACACAAACACACAGTGGAAGAAATTTACATACATAGATTCATAGTTACATACGAAAAATGGTGCAAAGTTTGTTTCGGTTTGAACTCGGTGCGCTTGAATTGTATTTTTTGTATTTTTTTTTTGTATTTTTTATTTATATTTATTTATTTATTTTTTGTTTTTCAGAGTTGAACTAACCGAAAAAGGAAATACCAACGAAATGGACCAAAACAACAAATTAAAACACACAAAAAAACAAAGAGAGTAACCAGAGAGACAGAGAGAGAGAGGGAAGAGAAGTGAAGTGAAGAGAAGAGCCAAACAAAAGCCGAAGCTCTTAATATTCCTTGGATTAGATTTTTCTGCTTGCAGTTCGAGTGGCCCCAAGGCTGTTGATTCGCCAAGAACCAACCACAAATAGCTGCTGAACAATAAACTAAATCTATAATATACACATTTGCCCCCAGAGCTGCTGCTGCTTCCCATTGTTCCCATTGTTGCACAAATGGGCGAACAACAGGCAGCAGCAGGAGCAAATTATGCGTATCTAGCATAGGCAGTGGAAGAGAGAGAGAGTGAGAGAGGGGGGGAGAGTGGGATAGGCAACACGCGCGTGCATGTAAACATGTTTATAAACATGTGTGTATGTACACATGTGTGCCAGTGGAAACGTTTTGCGTTAAGTGCCGCTCCAGTTCCAGTTCCCGTTCCAATTCCATTTCCAGCTGCACACAAAAAAATGATCCTTCTGTCAATTTGGAGTCTCCTCGCGGTCTTCAATTGTCAGTTGTTTTCGCCTTTGTTCATTTGCTACACTTTATATATATATATTTATTTATTGTTTAAATAAAACGAAACCATTCCCGCTCCACTTTCATTTCGCTGTCGCGTTGCTTTTATTTGATTGAAACATCGAAGGATTTATACGAAATGGCGTTTTTATTTATGAGGCCATTTCGTTGATTAACACTCTTTGACGTGCAACGCAAACAAGCGCAGAAAAACAGCGCCACAAACGAATGCCAAAAAAAAAAACAAAAAAAAAGTAAAAAAAAAATAAAATTTAAATGAAAAAGAAGCTTCGGATCTGAGCTATCTAATCGGCAAAGAAGCGATCAATTTGGTGCACATTTTATTATTTAAATTTGATTTCGTTCCCCAGTGCTTCAAGTGGCTTTGCTGACGATTCAACTTTGATTGAAGCTTTGCCAATCTCCGTGGGATGTGCCCTTGTGGTGGCAGCTTAGAACAAATGGTTTAAAACAATGCTTTAAAGCGATTTAAATGCATATTGATATAATGACTTAATTTGTTTTCATTGTCCATTCGGTATCGGGCCAACCCATCGCACCCTAGGGCAGGGCAGGGCAGGGCAGGGCCTGTTTTGCATATATTATTTATTTATTTTATTTTTTAACGCTTGTCGACTGGCAACTGGCGACTGTTTATTGTTGTGAACAACCATCGCTCGCAGGTCTCGCTTAAATTCCTTCCTTTATGCAGGACTCGCGCGGGGTGGGCCGCGGCCCGGCTCTCTGTGAGTGTTATAAATGAAATGTGAGTGATAATAATAATATAATACGCTGATGAAAACAATAAGCTAGTCGTTGTCCGTTGTGCGCTGTGCGCTGTGCGTTTTCGGTCTCATTTTCGTTTTCATTTCACACAAATGTTTTTTTAAATATATTTCGACCTCGGCTTGACTCTGATCTGTTGAGTTCCTCGTTGCTGCTGTTATGCAGAGTGCTCTCTGGATATTTATATTGGGTGTGTACATACAGATGAATAGATTTGAGGTGCAATATTTTCTATGTTTGGATATTGTATGGCAGCTACACTTGAAACTCAACAAACTAACTATGTGCGAGGTTTACTTGGTGTGGATATGGGGATTATTATATTATTATTATTTGGTGCAGTCTTTGGGGGTTACATAATTGCGATAGTCGCTGTGCTGTGCTGTGCTGTGCTGTGCTGTGCTGTGATTTCGTTACTATCATAGTTAATATTTTGATATATTTTATGCTGATGTTTGTAGTTGGGCAAATCGTTACAAACTGTTTACAAATCTCAAATATTTGGTGCACTTCAAATGACAGAAATGAAAGGGGAGAGAGTATACCAAAACCAGAAACAAAGATCGAGTAGAGAGGGTAGAAGATCAACAGAGAACTGAACAATTAACTGATCAAATGATGAGTAAGAGAGAAACAAAGTAAAACTCATCCAACGCTGCGTCGCTGAAACCGATACATACCTTGGCGGGGACTGTCGCACCGTCACCACTCACCCGATGACCACCCAAATTGTTCACCACACACGTGAATGTCGCGTCCCGGCCCTGGGCGATGGTTACATTCTCCAGCGGTATGACGAAGTCCGGCTCGAAGGCGCTCACTGTTGAGATTTGGTTTGAAACGGTAAAATCTTCATTTCAATTGACATTTCCATGAAGAGAAAACATTTTTTTAACAATTAACGCAATTTTTCTCATTCAAATTAATCAACTACAATTGCTGTCTGTCTGTCTGTGTGTCTGTCTGTGTGTGTGTGTGTGTGTGTTGGTGTGTGTGTGTGTGTGCAAAGCAAAGCAAAAACGTTCCACACTCAATGAACAACAAAGATTTGAAAGCTCGATCGTACAGACGGAGTTCCCCACTGGAACGTCTCGCTCCAAGTTCAAATCAAAAGGGAATTCGAGCATTTGAAGTGGTTTCGGAGGAGAACCTCTAGTGGATTCTCGATCTTTGTTTGCCGCCTTGCTCCTTGCCGCTTTTACTCACCAACAAAATTGCACAGCATCAGCAGCAGGAGCGTGAGCCAATGGCTTCCTCGTGCTCCGATTCGTCCTGCGAATCCTCCGGATTTTCCTATCTGCACTTCCGCCAGCTTGCCTCGATTCTGTTTCAGAGTGTCGGATTCCACGTTCAATTCGCTGCTGCTTCGTGCTGCCTCGAGCATAAGTTCGCTGAGTTTCTTGACTACCAGAATCGCCATCATAAGACTGACGCAGTTCCAACTGGCATGACTTTATGCACCCACCTTGCCGGCTGTTAGTGCTGAAAATACACAAAAAAGCAACCAAAATCCAATGAGCAAAACCCAATTGAGTAATACAAATTCCTCAATTTAAATCTAAATATTGAGCAATTGTGCTGAGATTTTGGGAGCCGATCAGCGCGATATTTGGCATGGCTGCCATAGGAACCATCGCTCAAATATCGTTTACGTTTTCCACTTTGCGCAACCCTGCACAGGCATGGGACATATATTAGGTACAGTTGCGACTTTGTTCGGCAAATGCTCTGCAAGTGCAAAAATAACAACAAACGATGTTCGATATCACATACCATAGGCTCTAGGGACAACAAACAATCACCTCTTTCTCACAATAAACATTCCACAGGGTAAAGGCCAACTGTCCTTATTATTTTTGCCATGTCTGTGTGTATGCATGTTTGTATGCATGTATCCCCATCCCATCAACACGCGCTCTCAGCAGCCATTTTCCTCCTCGACCGCTGACGTGGCCCAAGCCCACCCAGTCCTTTGGCCATTTTACAACACTGCGTCCGTGTCAGACTATAATAGGCGAAAATTCGGAAAGTCATTCATTCGCATTGAAGATCTCCAGGTCAAAGGTTTGCTCGGTTCTTGCTGTGTGCTTTTCGCAATGCCAAAACATTGTTTCAACAAACGTAACAAGTATAGCCACGAGGATATGAGTCGCGACTTCAACGAGCTCGAAGAACGTAAGTGCGAGCAGTGGCAGCTGCTCTTTCTCTTTCTCTTTTTCTTTCTCGTTTTTTTTTCTTTTTTTTTCCGTGTCTAACCTGAAACTTTTTCTTCAGAGCTTCGCAGGGATCAAGTACTCTGGGCCAACCAAGAAATGGAGCAGCCACCGGTGGTGCAGGCAGAGCCGCAAGCAGGGCCGCAAGCAGAGCCTCAAGCAGAGGAACCAAAGCCGCAAGCAGAGGTGCCTGCAAAGGAACCAAAGCCGCAAGCAGAGGTGCCTGCAGAGGAACCAAAGCCGCAAGCAGAGGTGCCTGCAGAGGAACCAAAGCCGCAGGCAGAGCTGCATGCAGAGGAACCAAAGCAGCAAGCAGAGCTGCAAGCAGAGGTGCCTGAAGAGGAACCAAAGCCGCAGTCAGAGCAGCAAGCAGAGCAGCATGCAGAGGAACCAAAGCAGCAAGCAGAGCTGCAAGCAGAGCTGCAAGCAGAGCTGCATGCTGAGGAGCCAGCAGAGCCGCAAGCTAAGCGCGCAAATCCGAGCGCCAAGTCGCCAGCAAAGCCTAAGGTAATTCGTCCGCAAAGACACCAACCGAATGTTCGCTACCATTACGGCAGCGGGGAGCCGAGCACCAATTGGCTCTGCAGCGATGATATTCCCATTGTGACACGCCGCGCACTGGAGGACAATGGCTCGGAGCAGCTAATGGCCCGCTATCAGATGGACGATGTGGGCTCCGAGTTCAGCCACACCGTCTGGAAGGTGGTGAAGCCGGGCCAGCGCCGCGACAAGAAGTACGACAAGAATGGTGTCAAAATTGGGTACATTCAAGAGCTGCCCTTGGAAAAAGGCGACGAAAAGGGAATGGGAAAAGGAATAGAAAAAGAAAAGGCAAACGGAAAAGAGAATGCGCCGCCAGCTGTGGGCAAGTCGTCGGAGCCGGCCGAGCTCGTGCTGCCGTTCGGCTGCCCCGAGCAGGAATGCAAAATGAAATTCGCCAATCGGTAAGTACACGAATCGTTTTTATGACTTTTATTTTTGTATTTTGTATTTTGTATTTTGTTTTGTTCTGCCCCGCCGCAGCGCCGAGCTGAGCGCCCATCAGCGCCTCAGCGGACACCACCACTGGCAGTATCAGTGCGAGAAGTGCAAGAAGTTCTTTCGCCAAATAAATTACTTGAACCGCCACAAGGTCGCCTGTCTCAAGGAGGGGAAAGACGAAGCTAAGCCCGAGTAATGCCTCTGGCAGCGAGAGAGAGAGAGAGAGAGAGAGAGAGAGAGAGGGACGCCCCACCTGAGCCACTGAGACGCTGTGATTTCTAGTGTCTTACACATACATTTTGGAACTTATTCAATTGCAAATTGAAACAAATCTTTACACGTAGCTAAACATAAAATAATAAATAATTAATTGGTGGCCCCTGATGCTGTTTGGTGTAATCTATTGACAAGGGAATGCCCGACTTTGCCGCGCCTTTGTTTGGCGAGGAAAACATTTATTTCAGCAGCAGGAGCTGCAGGAGCTGCAGGAGCGGGAACTGTTAACAGTTAGCAACAGGAAGTGCAAGAGGAGCAGTGGCTGCTCCTGGCTGCTGGCTGCTCGGATTCATCTTGGCACAGGGACCGGCACTTGCTGCACGTGCCGCTATTTACATTTGCACGTAATAAATTCACTGGGAGCAAGAGGACAAGGAGAACTGGCAACAGGAAATGTGCCCGGAAGTGCATATGCCGGCTGTCGTGCCCCATGCCCCATGCCCCAGCGAGGCAACGGTGCGGCGACCAACGTGTTGCATTCAAATGGGCAGCGCTCTGCCCTGCCCCACCGTGCCACTGTCACATATTTGCATTGACGAAATTTAATGAGCTCACAAAAGCAGTGGGCAAACATTTGCAAAGCTCCCTGGCTCCGGCTCCGGCTCTGGCTCTGGCTCGGATCGAAGCCAGGACATTAGTGGTGGAGGACAGTATGGGGTGGGACGTGTGCGAGGCGCTTTATTAGATACGTGTCCTATCTGTCGCCCAAGCCCATGGTGGCCTGCCCCATCCGGCCCACATCACAGGCAGCCTTTGTGGCAGCTTAAACACATTCACGCCGTGTCCTTTGTCCCTGGCAATCCTAGATCTAGACTAAGATCTGTCGAATGGCCCACAGACACACTGTTCTCACTTGGCACTGTGCGGAAAAGGCGTAGAACTCAGTGGAGAAATCTTTTCAAACTCTTTGGAGCCAGAGTGGCGCCACAGTGGGAAAGTCTCAGCCTCGTCCGCACCCCGTAAGTGGTTTAATTTCATTTTTGTTTGTTAAAAGGTGGAAGCCACATTCCCTGCCCTGGCATTTAATTGTTTTTCTGCATCTTCGTCTGTGTCTGCCATTTGCCACATTCCATTTGTTGGTCCGGGCAGCCTACCCCCCTAGCATTGCCATGGCAATCGTCAGTTGAGTCCGACTACGGCTTGGATTTGCTTTGTTTTTATTGTTTTTGTTTTTGTTTTTGTTTTTGTTTTCGTTTCTTCTCTTTTTCTGTGCTGTGTGAGGAAAGAAAACTTAAAGTAAATCAGTTTTGTTTGTGGCCAAAAGTGAAATGTCTGGACACACACACGCACACACGCACACACACATGCACACATATTTCTTTGTTGTGTGTGTGTGTGTGTGTTTATCGTTGCTGACATTTAAAATTACACTCTGGGGAATGCACAGACGAGGCGAAGAAGTAGAAGAACATTGGCTTCAAAGTAAGCAAAATAAAGCAAACAGACGCTGGGCAGGGGCAACGAATAGCCG